>NW_027187391.1:54439543-54540201 GCF_028583685.1 Petaurus breviceps papuanus
GTGTGTGTGTGTGTGTGTGTGTGTGTGTGTGTGTGTGTGTGTGTGTGAAGTTAGCATTTTGCTTTGGGGCTCACTTACTGGAAGAGTGTGTGATTTGGCCAGATGAGATTCTGGGTAACCGTTAAGGAGGGCTTCACCCCCACCCCCAACTTTGAAAAATCCAGATGTTGGTGCTTCTCTCTTTGGTAAATAAGTATGTATTGCCTTGGTTAGACAGTTGGATCTATCTGTTGATCGGCACTAATTTATCTGATAGCTAGAAGTCCTGTCTGTTGGTCTTTATTTCTCTGCTTGTATTTTCTCTGAGGTTCAGGGTGCTGACTTTTCCCCTGAATTAGTGAATATGATTAAAAAAAGATTGTTGACCCTTAAACAGCTCTCTTTACTAGTAAAGCAGATCTAAGAGCCTGTGCTAGCAGCCATCCTCGGTATGGTAATGTGTTTGCCATTACATTTTCTTCTATTTTTTTTTCAGTCTTTAGACTTTTTTTTTTTTAATATTTCTTGCTTCCCTTTCTGAATATTTTTTTTACTAGTTCTCATTTCTTTTCCATTTTTTTTCTCTAGCACACTCATATTTCCTTGATAAATATATTTTAAACTTTTTTTTTTTTTGCTTTTTGGAGGGCAATTGGGGTTAAGTAACTTGCCCAAGGTTACACAGCTAGCTTTGTGTGTGTGTGTGTGTGGGTGTTGAGTGTCTGAGGCTGGAACCAAACTCAGGTTCCCCTGACTCCGGCGCCGGCACTTTACTCACTGCGCCACCTAGCTGCCCCCATTTTGAACTTTCTTGCTTCATCTCTTTTATACCTTCTAGTTAAATTTGTGCTCAGGCTTTGCTAATTGATATTTTGAATCATTTTTGTACCTTGAGCATCCCTCTTACCATAAGAACTTCTTATAATGGAACTAGTTGTTGTTTTGAGGTGAATTTTTTTTTTTGAGGGGCGGGGTTTGGTTGTTGTTTGCTCATTCTTCTGGTCTACTTCCTACTTCTGTACTTGGTACTTGTGGTCTCTACATACTTCTTGAGGGAAGATCTGGGCTGGTCCTGTTGCATTTTTGGTGTATTGAGTGTTTTTTTGTTCCAGGTTTTCAGAGACAGGTCACTCCAAGGACCTTCAAGCTTCTAGTGCTTCTAAAGTGGTCTGAACCATGGCAAATTTTGATCACTAATCGCTTTCCCCCTGGTCTGAGCTCTGTAAGTTCCTGACCTGAGTTTAGGTCTGAGCAACAGTAGACTGCTCCTGGACTCTGCCACTGTCTGCCATCTCTTTTGGTTCAAAGTGATTGTAGCACCAGTCAACGGTCACTATAAATATACCTGCAGAGTGCTCGAACACAAAATACAAAAGACTCTCCATATGTAAGACAGAAGCAAAACATTTATTCCGACACCAGAAAACAGAATCCCAAAACCAGTAAGTTGATTCCATCATAGCAGCAAAGAAGTTAATCGACCACAACAGCACATAAAGCCATAGCGTCCTTTAGCCTTCCCACAAACCAACACAAACCTAACTGCCATAACAGGTGGCAAACACCAACTTCTACTCACAAGCCTAACTGTCTCTCTTGGATGTGTCTCCTCCTCCCAACTCTGTCTAGCTGCTCAAACTCCTAGCTTCCTGTGGACTCTGCTCCACCCTTCAGCAAAACACAGGCTCCATGTGATTACATTCAGCCTATTAGGTGGCAGGGTATATCTTCAAATCAGGGAAGGTCTTCAAATTCCCTTAGCCTCATTAAGGGGCTGGGAAGATCTTAAAATTCCCATTACCATTACAGTGATTCAAATGTAGTCTTTATTTTGGTCTGGGATTCCTACCATGGTTATTCCTTTGTAGCTACAGAGTGAGCTAGAAGTTGGAACTGAAACTGTGCTCTACTTTTAGGGGTCTGAGCCAATTAGCTGCTTCTTGTTCCTTTCTTGATACATCACTTAGGACCTGTAATTGATCCTTGTCCCAGAACTCTATCCATAGGCACAATTTCTCTCCTAGTTCTGCCTTGAATTTGTGAGCAAGAACCAGGAAATATGTGACAGAGTTGCCAGTTGGCAACTGTTCTCACAACCTTCAAGAGATCACTCCTGTTATAGGTATGGTTCCTCTTTTTGCCCAGTACACAGTCCCTCTCTGCACTGGAATGCTTCAAGAAGCCCTGAGATTCTAGCAAGATCTCTTACCCAGTGTCTACCAACTTCTTTATCTCCCTATGCTGCCCTGGGCTGGAAAAAAATGAATCACCATGATTATTTTTCTTGGCTTTACCCATTGGGATTTGGTCTGGTATGATTTCTTGATCTGTTTGGAATTTTTTTTCCATTTTTTGTTTGTTTGTTTTTTTTTAGTGGGGAGCTCTCTGTATTTCTTCCTACTACTCTTGTTATCTTGGTACTCTTCAGTTGTCTTTTATGCATAGATGGTATGGCAGGAAAAAAAATTGTTAATTTAAATTAACAGAACATTTTAAATGGTTGCTGTTTGTGATTGTAGCACTAACATTAATGATCATGCAACTTTTCTCAATAGTATAGTTTGCTTTAGAGGCTTTATATACTGCCATATTCAACCTACCTGTACATTACATATTTTTTTTTCTTATTGCTGCCAGAATTCTGTTGCTTAGTTTTGATGACAAAAAAAGATTCCTTTTATCTTTACTTACTCTTCTTTTAGACACAATTTCATTTAATATTTCCTTACCAACCTACTTTTTAAATACTGAACTTTGACTCTGATCTCTATGTATGGAGTTGGAACTAAATAATGTAACCAAGAATTTGTTTTTAAACCCAGTTTTTTTTGGAACATATTCATTTATTGAGGGATATTTAGTGATGAAATAATATGAGAAAGGAACAAGTGTTTAGTATAAATTATTCAAATCAAAAAAGATTTATTCTTAATATCTTTGAAGTAAATGATAAGATTTTCAAATATATAATAATAAATAACTAGCATTTATATGATGCATTAAAATTTGCAAAGCTCTTTATAAATATTATTTCATTGGATCCTCACAGCAACACTGTTAAGTAGGTGTTATATTATCCCCATTTTCAGAAAAGAAAACTAAGGCAGAGAGGGTAGTTGACTTTCCCAAGAACACAGCTGGATTTAAATTCAGGTTTTCCTGACTCCAGGTCCACTGCTCTATCCACTGCCACTATCTAACTTCCTCTGTTTTATAAATAAATGTATATGAATCAGTTGGGTTAATTGGGCTTGGCATTGGGCAACTTGGGATCAAATCCCAGCTGTCACTTACTATGTGACCTTAGGTAAAACACCTAAATTCTCTAGACTGTAGTTTCCTTATTTGTAAAAATGTTGATCTAAGATCTGATTTAGGTAATCCGTAAGGTCTCTTTTAGCCCTGGCTAAAATATAATAATCTGTGATAATCTTTTAAGCTTTCAAAAATTGCCGTAATTATCCATCCATTTAAAATTCTGATATTTTTCTTATTTTCTCTAATTTTTATTTTACATTATATTATTTACATTACATTCAAGAGATTTTATTTTTTCATTACAATTTAATACATTGCCTTAGAGATTTATTCTGATTGCTAAATATCCATTAAAATATTTTAGTTTGTAATAATTGCTGATTTCAACTGAAATCAGCCATTTTGTTTTTTGACCATAAAAAATGTTATCAATTTATTTGTATTTTAGAGGAAATTATAGTCTGAGGTTTTAAGCATGTGGAATACCTAGTTTTAACCTTACTTCTAATTAATTATAGTACACAGGGAATAAATAGTTCTCCCATTGTAAGTTGTCTTAATTAAGTTTTAAAGTGACCTTGGTTTCAGTTTTGTTAAATTGTCCTGCTAGATTAAGTGCCTATAAATAATAGACATTAGTTATTCTGAAAAATCATTAGTCTAGCTCATCTAGCTCCTTTCAGTGTAACAGCCATCTAGAGTGCATTATTTTTAAAAGAAAATAAATGTGGCCCTAGTTTTTATGGTCACATTCTTTTGCTGTTTAAGAATTTAATATTGAAAGTGTGAATATTTAAAATTATTCTATGTCATGAACCAAATTAAAAATAATATAAGTATTGCATGGGTAATATATTCTACTTTTTATGATTATAATAAAACATAGTTCCAGAAAGATTGTAAATTTTAAAAACTTGTTAGCAGAATAATCATTCTTAATGTGTACATTTTTACATATCCACAGATATATATATCACTGTATAAGAAAGGAGAATATGTCAGTGAAGTAGTTTTTGTTTTAAATAGTCTTTTTTGTTTTATAGTTATTACTATAATCTTAAAATGACACTACTCATCATTATAAGATAGTTATTATGCCAAGTTTAAAAAGAGAAATGCATAGGTTTTTGTTCTGCTTAAATTACAGGATCGGGGGTGGGTAGGTGATACAGTGAATAGAGCACCGGCCCTGGAGTCAGGAGGACCTGAGTTCAAATCTGGTCTGAGACACTTAACACATGCACACAAAAACCTAGCCCTGTGAAATTGGGCAAGTCACTTAACCCCAATTGCCCTCCAAAAAGAAAAACAAAAAAAAAAAAACCCCAAAACAAAAATAAAACAAGACACCAAACCACACACACACACAAAATACAGGATTTATAAAGATTGAATTTGAGGAGTACATTTATCTGGAAGTTTTTGTTTTTCTTTTCTTTTAAACTTTTCTACCTGGAATACCTGTAGTCAGTAGCAAAGACTTTAACAGCTGATTTCTTGAATCCTTATATTGGAAATAGACTTAATTCAGAGTTTGGGGTTAAGAGTTTTAGTAATATACAGAACACTTAGTAATTTATGGAGTTATATTTATAGAATTTTGAGTGTTTATCTGTAATGTCATTGAAATTGGGTGGTAATTATATTAGTGTGATGCTGTTACATCTAGGTTTCTAATAAATTTTAATAATAATAGTTAGCATTTATATAGGACTTTAACATTTGCAGAGTACTTTACATATATCTCATTTGATCCTCCCAACAACTCTGGCATATAGGTGTTATTAATGTCTTTATTTTGTAATTGAGATAACTGAGGCTTTGTTTTGGGCCATACAGTATTTGCTTGAGGCAGGTTACAGACTCAGTTCTTCTTGCCTCCCAGATCCAGCCTTTTATCTATCCACAGTGCAACCCAGGGACTGAAAATACCTTGATGGAGAATAATAAATGGTAGAATGGGGGGTATTTAGAATTAAATATAAAATTCTCGTGTGGAGCCTGAATATCTTTTATATCTCATCCTGTAATTCACTTGAAAGTGAATTAGAAGAACTATTTGAAGAATACATCTTGGCTTCATTTTAAAGATAAAATGTTGGTAGCATAGTAGTAGATACTTTCTAAGAAATAGGCATGTATATTGCTGAAATAAATTTTTTTGTACTAGTCTTTAGTCTCCAGTAGTAATTTTGTGTTTTGAAATTTTAACAAGTTATAGCTATGTAGGTAAGTACAATTTCAGGACTACAAGTGATCTTAAGTATTATTTAGTTCAATCCATTTTAGAGATTAGGAAATAGGTTTAGAGAAAGCAAGTGACTTTTCCCAGGTCACACAAATTAAGTGGACTCTTAGTTAAGTAGACTCTTAGTTAAGTGACTTTTGATCAACAACTCTGACTTCTGACATCAAGTGACTTTCAGTTTTTAGATTTAATTTTTAAAAGACTTTTATTTGCCCCTCATAAAATTGAATCTTAGATAATTGTTTGATAGGGAATGGTATATACTCTGATCACATATCTATAGATCTATATATAAGAATCCTCCTGTGCCTGTTATTTTATTCTAGGCTTTGTGGATTTATATTGTAGTTTACTTAACTAGACATAATTTTTAAAGATGATATTTTGAATCATTTTTCATTTACTTAGTTTTCCTGTAATGACCTTTTTTGAGTGATAATGCATTGTTCAGGACAGTTTGACTAGTTGGGAGTCCATTGTTGACTTGTACTTTGTACTTGTTTTCCTCTACCACAGTGGCAAATAAATGCTTTAAGTGAAAATATGTATACCTTCATTTTATGCCTTAATATTATTACAGGGCTATTGAATGTGGATATTGTTGCTATATATTTTAGGGAATTGCTTATAATTTTTACATATGTAAAATCCTGTTATAAGAGAATCTTTAAGATGGAATTTTATTTTACTAGGTCTGATGTGTTTTTATAGTCTACAAACAAGAAGCACAGTGGGATTTTATTGTATACTCTAGGTCTTCCCATCAATTGTTGATGATAAAAGATGTGTTCTCCTATGAAATGTTGCCTTTTAAAGCTGTTTGTCTCCTTCTAACACCTTCATCAAAGATGCTGTAGGTGTGAGTAGATCATTCTCACAAAAATGTTGACAGGAAAGTAGGTACGTGCATAGGTATTTATATTCTCTCAGTTAACCTTTTTTTTTTTTTTAAATAATATCTAAGTATTTTTTTTTTCCTTTTTACACAGCTTTGATATTCTTAATTCCTTCAGATACTTTGAGAATGAGTACTCTCAGAATTGTGTCTCTTGGCACAGACCTCTGTGAATACTTGGTCTTGTCTGATTGCTTTTCCATCTTTCATTTATTTACTGTATTTTGAATAGTTGAGTATTTTTTTTAAACAAAAATTTCTCAGATTGTTACTCTGGAGAATTTGCCAACAATAATGGGGAATTTATAAAATATGTTGTACTTAATTTATTTTGTTAGATATTTGATTAAATGGCTTATCAGTCAATTAATAGGTTTTTATTGAATGCCTCTTATGTTACAGGCACTGTGCTAGGAACTAGGGATACAAAAACATCCCTACTTACAAAGGGATATCAAGTTAACTCATTTTCATTGCCAGTAAACCATTTTCCCTTAATTGACATTACTTTAAGGTATTTTCCTAACTCTCCTGAGAATGAACTTTATTTTTTTTTAAAGTAACAAAAGTATCTAGGTTTCATGAAAAATTAATATAAAATATTAGAAAAATTTTAAATCGTATTTTTATAATACATTGTAGAAATAATATGCTAATTAAAGAAAAATAATATGCTGATTAAAAAATTTCCTGTATATAATACTAAAATTAATTAAAAAAAAATTAGTACTGGAGCAATTTAAAGTGGTTCAGTATATGATAGGTACAGTTAGCCATTTTTTGTTTATAATGTAAGCTCTTTGAGGACAGGGACTTTCTTGCTTTTTGTATTTCTGTTTTGAGTGTTTAATAGTAATTCCTTAGTAAACAAAAAAATTTCCTTTTTTCATTTGCACTACTAAAAATGGTCCCAAATGGTTGAAACCAAATATTTTATAATCTAAGAACAAGTATTTTGTATTTCTGTCTGAACCTGTATGTGAAAATCTTGGAATTTCAAGATGCTTTAAAATTATGAAGACTGCACTCAAGAGGCATTGTAAAGTTATTTAATTTCCCCTTCCCAATTCAGTTGCAACTCTCCCCTGATTATTATCCCATAATACATTATTCCTCAAGGAATTACTCCAGCAAAATTATGGCCTTAGACTTCTCTTTCTCTATGTTTGTTATTTTACCTGTGGGACCTTGTTATTCTACCTGTGAGGAAGTCACTTAACTTCTCTGATACTCAGTCTCTTACCTATGAAATATAGTGCTTGATCTGTTTGGCCTCTGTGGTCTCTTCCAGTTCTAGATCTGTACTCTTATGATCTTTTTATCTTTAAATTGTGTTTCTGACTTTGTGAAGAAATAAAAATTAATTAACTACCTTGATCACCTCTTCTTCATACTTGTAATAAACTTTAACATTTTATTTGCTGGGTGTGGTAGGAAATTGGTTTTATTAGACATATTTTGGTATAAATATCTCAATAAAGATTAATTGACATTTCAAAACAAAAATAACTATTATTCTGTCTTCTAATTTTCTTTTTTAGAAATTTTAGATATTTCCTCATTATGCTTCAATTTATGTGTTGTCAAATTATAAAACTTTGTGACTTTTGTGCTTTTAATTTTAATAAACATATAAACTGAAACCTAGGGGAAAATAAGTAGTGTGCTGTATAAACTGATTTATTTTTTATGAAGCAAGGATAGAAAAGGATGCCTTAAATTTTCTAAAATAGAAGTGTTCCTGAATCAACATAGTGACTTTGTGAGTGCCAAACAGAAAAAAAAAGGGTGGCCTTTTATTCAGCTAGATTAGTTTTCTTCCTGTTGTGCATTTTCCCATTATTTTATTTTTAAATTATTTACACAAAATCAAAATATTGAAGTTGCGAGGGAATTTTAAATATCACACAAAAGAGAGAATTATTACATCTTACTAGACAAGAAACTACTTGTTCCTGATACAGGAGTAACTTTAAAATCAATCATCAATTTAATCCATTTATTTGTTATTGGAAATGTAAAACTCAATACCCAAATGTAAGAAAGACTAAAAATGAGAAGATGTGCATAAAAATAAACAGCTTCAACATGACTTATTTCAGCAAGTTATTGATACTTTCTTCCCCAAAATAAATGGCTAAAAGGACAGATATCTCTGTAGACTATTATTACTACATCTCCTAAGGATGTTGCCCATATTGTTTGTATTTCTTTCTGAATTTATATGCTTGTTGCTGTTTGATTTCAGGCAAACAAATTGGGACTTACTTCCTTCATAAATTTTTTCTAGAGATTGTTTCCAAGCACATTTGATAAGTCTAGTGGCAGCCTTTATTATTGATTTGCAGGGGAAAATTAATTTGTTCATGGTGACTGTAGCAAATATCACAGTTTTAAAAAATTTCTCTGTTAGGGTATAGTTGGACTATTGGATTTGTTTCAAATAACTTGAAACTTTTTTCCAAGGTGGCATTCTAAATGTGCCCATCTCCTTTTTCAGATCATTTGTGACATTGGCATATTTGGCATGTTTTTGATTATTACATAGTACTTCTGGAGTTTGTGGTAAATATAGATTTCCAGTGTCTCCTGGGTCTTTCCTTGTTCAGCTTTATGGAACACTTTAGTTTATACTTAAATTTTTTTTTAAATCTGGGTTTTGGCATGAAATTATTTCTTTTTATTGTTCTGTACTGACATGAAGTCTGTTCTTTAACTCTGAGCTAAGTATATCATTTGCAAAGATTTCATAAGCATATTTTCAGTTCTGTAAGTAGGAAATTTCTTTAAAAGCAGTATATGGTTAGAGCAGTGTTATGTTACTTTAAGATGGAAGACATATGATGAAGCTCTTATTTTTCTGTGAAAGGATAAAGTTTTACATGGGATTGTTCGGTTTTTAGTTGATCAGGTCAAACAAGAAGAGTGAAGATAAATGGGAGGAAAGGGCAGTCGAAGTAAATCAAGACTTTGAGCAGAATACCATATTACAGTTATATCACATAATAAGTATTTTATTCTGGCAAGTGGTCCTTGTATTTCTTTAGTACATTGTTTATATTGTAGAAACAGTTTGTTTTGAATCAAATGCAGTGCCTCACATATAATAGACACTACCAAAGCCTGCTTTATCGGGCAAGCACAGATATGGAAGAGCACCAAATGAAGGTGAATTATGATTATGATTTACCGTGCTTTAAAGCACAGTAGAATATTGAAAGGCTTATAGAGTGTTAAGTTTGGGTTGTCCTTGAAATAATGTGTTCATATCTTCTAAGGTGTGACTTTTATTGGCACGAAGAACATATTGCTAAATTTCTACTGATTTAAAAACTACTGATTTTTGTTTTGAAAATAAATTCCATTTGTAGTTCCTTAAAATTATGATCCATTTAAGTGGAATTTTAGTAGTGATAAGAAAATGGTGCTACTGGATATTTCATTTAACTGATCTTTCTTAGATCAAATGGAATTCATAATGAATGATGCATTTTTAAGTGCTTATTGTGTATGAAGCATCTGTGTTATGCACTGAGGATACAAGTGGAAAAGTAAGACAGCCCTCACATTGTAATGAGTGAAATAACACATGGAAGATTTCAGTTGCATGTTGGATAGAAAAGTGTTAATGCTTCTTCTATCATGTGATTTCCACTGATAAAATCTTACCAATTTCTGATGTTAATAGTGCCAAGGACTGACATGGCTAGAGTTACACTTTAGAAAAAACACTTTGGTGGCTGTGTTAAGGATGGATTGGAATGGATTGAAATAATCTAAAAATAGAGAATGAAGATCTGAATTTTGTAGAGAATTGTCTGCATGAGTGGAGATAAGGAGAGGTATCTGAGAGATTCTGTGGACTCAGAAATGACAAAATTTGTCAACTGATGGATGTGGGGTGAGGAAGGAAGGCATTGAGGATGACAAGGTTCTGAACCTGGGTCACTATAAGGATGGTGCTGCCCTTGGCAATAAAAGATGATTTTGGAAGCAAGGTAGGTTTGGGGCAAAAAATGAGTACATATAATATAAACTTTAATAAAATTTTGTTGAATGAATCAATGAAGGAAAGCTATATGCTTATGGCAGTCAAACAGCCCAGATTTTCAGAATACTGTTTCATATATTCTGCCCTATTTTCCCCACAGATTATCAAAATATCCCAGAAATTTCAATATTTTGACAAAAAACCCTCTGGTTGGAGGACTGACGGGAAGAACAATAAACTCCTTTTGGAAGCCTTCTTGTATGGAGAGCCCAGAATTTTCTGTCAGCTGCTCCATTTGATTTTGACTCCACAAACATCATGCCCCTAGGGTACTGGGTATCCTCTTACTCCTGACTTCCCTCCCCCTACCCCTTTCAGAGGGTTAAATTATTTGGCCAAGGTGACATAGTCTGTAACTGTCAGAATGTGAACACTAGTTTCTTTTCACTTTATCCCTTTCTGTAGTTGTTAGGTTCCTGAAAAGCTATGTATAAGCTAGATTCTTTTTGTAAATTAAAGGCTGTGCATGAATTTAAATGTGAATGGGAAATTTGAGTTTTTTATAAAATGAAAAATAATTAACCAAATAAATTTTTATATATTAGTTTTTCATAAAGCAGGTCACTCTTGAATAATTTGATAATTTTAATCATATAATTTTTTATTTTTCATCTGACAAATGACAGAATTTCAGAGCATATATGAACTAGTCAAACCTAGCATCTATTGAGACATATGATATTGTTTTCTTGAAATTTTGATGGAGTCATAGCAGTCTTCATGTGTATGTATGTTTCCTTCTTAGCTATTTGAATTGCTAGGACCTGAAGGATTTGAACTTATAGAGAAGCTCCTCCAAAACAGAGTTATAATTGTGGATAGATTTCTCCCTTCAAATGACCATAAGTTGCAAGTTCTTCAAGGTAAGTTCATTTCACTGTTCATTCAGATGTAAATGAAATATTTAATGTTAATAGAAACTTTCTAATAGAATAAAACTTTACATAAAGGAGTAATTTATCACTTAATTCATGTCTGTTATCTTTGGTCATATTACATTGTGTTCATGGTATAAATATGGGGGCATGGGGAAAGTGTTGTGTGTGTGTGTGTGAGAGAGAGAGATTGGATGAAAAGGGAAATAAGAAAGGCAGCCATTCTCCACATTCTAGTATTCTGCTTAATTTTTCTCCTATAGCTTATTTGATGCTGGAATTTAGATAACCTCATCCTTCATAATAAAACCTTATTAATTTAATATTACCCTAAAGTAAATTTAATCCTGCTAAGACAGGTTGTTGAGTCTCACTTCTTGGAATGAAGAATATAATAATTTAAGGAATTTCATGCTTATTTTGTTTTTAAAAACCTTTCTTTTCCATCTTCTTTAGGATTAAAGTTAACTATTGTATATAATTAAACAAAATAGACAGCAAAGTATAATTTGTTCTAGATAGTATAGTTCAGAACTGAAAGGGACATAAGGGGGGGCCCAAAGAGCTGAAAACCCCTCATTTTATAGAAAAGGAAATTAATACCCAGAGATGTTAAGTGACTTGCTTATACAGGTAACATATATAACAATATTATTATAATAATTAATATAGTTTACGTTTTTGTAGCACTTAAAGGTTTGCAGAGTACTCTTTGCCTTTGTGTATACACACATATGCAAGCACACACACGCACACACACACAATTTGATCCCTTCACTAGCCCTGTGAGGTAGGTTCTATTATTATCCCCATTCTACAAATGAGGAAACAGAGGCCCAGATTAGTTAAGTCACTTACTGAGGGATCCACAAGTTAGTGTAGAGCAAACACTTGAACCCATAGCCATTGATTTCCAAATACAACTCTCTTTCTAATATAGTGCCTCTTAACTTGTGTGTAGTTATTTATACTTGCTTCTTGTACATTGAGCACTCATGATCAGATGTGATTTTCCCTATTATTGTTTACTGTTTATTTCATTTATTCATAGTATTTTTTCAACAATGATTCTGTAAAATTTAAGTGGAGAGGGAAGGGTTAAATTTAATAGATCCAACAAAATTATTATGTAATTATCAACACTAAAGAAGTTGTATTTATGTGTTGCACATATTTTGAGTGGAATTTAATGTAAAATTATTGAGTACACATTTTAGAATCCTGATCTCTGAAAGTGAGACTCCCGAATATATTTGATTCTGACAGGCTAAAAATCAAAATTCATTTTATAAGCTCCTTTTTATGTATAGGCCATCAATGTATGATGACCATTAAATAAGCTTCCATTACGTGAATGTGGAAAAACTCTCCTTGAAAGCAAGCAGTTAGATTTGTATTCCTAATGCTGAATTTAAGTGATATATTTCTTCATGTTTTATTCTACTTTTCTTTTGGGTGGGAAGATAAAGAAATTGCTTTCATAAATAATAAGTAACTACATGTGTCAGACACATTTAAAAAATGCCTTTCATGCTTTTATAAATTTGCTTTGTAGACAATTGTAAAAAATTTTCAGGAGAAAATGCTAAACCTAATTATGGTTGTCAAGTCACTATTCAGTCTGAACAAGAAAAGCAGTTAATGAAACAGTATCGTCGGGAAGAAAAACGAAATGCAAGAAGAGAAAAAAGAGCAGGAGAAGATGGAGAAGTTTTAGGAGAAGGACTAATGTGCTTTGATCCGAAGGAGTTGAGAATGCAAAGGTAATAAATTCCAGAAGGTGATGAATGTGTATGCTAATATGTGTTTTTTATTTTAGTTACCTTTAATATTTTAAATATTTCTGATTCCACTTTTTTTTTGCCAGATATGGGATTTTTCTTTTTTCACAAAAACTTAATTTCTTTCTTTCTTTTTTTTTTTTTAAAGCAATTGGGGTTAAGTAACTTGCTCAAGGTTACACGGCCAGTTATTTTGTGTGGGTGCTAAAGTATCTGAGGCCGTAACCGATCCTGGGTCTCCCGACTCCGGGGCCGGCTCTCTTAATCACTGTGCCACTTGGCTGCCCCAAAAACTTAATTTTCTGGGATAAGAAGAATGCAGTGGTCTGCTTAATTACAGTTTTGGTTATATCCATACAATCTAGAGATCGTGGTTTTAGAAGCAAACTACTGTTAACTTGAGATTTATGAAGCCTGGAATAAATGTATTAATAGTTTTATTTTCTTCCCTAGATTAATGAATACTGTTTCCCATGTTGTCATATAATGGTAGAGAATATATGTAATCCATTGGTACCTAGAAATTGTAGCATATTTTAATTTTTTATTTTTAAGATATAAAGACTCAAAAAAACATGTTCACATTTTCATATGTGAGGAAAACAATACTATAAATAAGGACATCATTTTTATGTATTAGATTGTTGATATCTAAAAATAGCATCTAAAATGTATTGTCATATTTGGTTGTTCATAAATTTTAGCCTGCTACATAGTTTAATTTCTTTTCTTTTGGAATGCAGAGATATCTGAAGTAATTATGTTAGTTGTCTCAGTCATTTTGTTGCAGTGTATATAATTACCACCCTGGCCTCATTTTTTTTTCTTTATATAGAGAGCAAGCACTTCTGAATGCTCGAAGTGTGCCAGTTCTGAACAGACAGAGAGATGTAGATATTGAAAAAATTCATTATCCACATGTTTATGATTCCCAAGCTGAAGCCATGAAAACATCAGCATTCATTGGGGGTGCAAAGGTATGTATTTGGTATATGACTTTTTTTGAGTAATGCATCTCTTCCTAATAAAGAACATACTGATTTTCCCTCTATTTCCCTTACCTGTGCCCACCCCAGTGACTTTTGCTCATTGATCAAATTATAATCATATTTATTTTCCAAGTTTGTGTTTAAATTTTGATAGTCAACAACAATTTCCCATTCTTCTATGTCTTGTTATATTGTTAGAAAGCCTACTGGGTAAGTGTCCCACTCCTTAGATATA
This sequence comes from Petaurus breviceps papuanus, assembly GCF_028583685.1. Taxonomy (NCBI): domain Eukaryota; kingdom Metazoa; phylum Chordata; class Mammalia; order Diprotodontia; family Petauridae; genus Petaurus; species Petaurus breviceps. The sequence continues at coordinate 54,453,855 of NW_027187391.1, forward strand.
CTTAGTACTTTTGGTCTCAGGAATTCTGTCTACTAATATATGTCTTAAAAGTGTTGTGTGATACAATACCATAAATACACTGTGACTTATTTTGAACAAGTTTCACTCCTGATAAATGGTGGGTCTTTTGTATTTCCCTTCTTCCCTCGTTTTCCTCATCAACTTTGCTACTAATTGATTCACCAACACCCCTGAATTGAGTAGAGTTAATCTTTAATATTTCCCCACCTTCTTTAGTTCAGTGTATTGTAGATGCCTGTGATTTAAATAGTCTTCTTTTTTAATTTAAATTTTCTTTGTAGTTTTTAGCTGAATACATTATTTGACATTATTGTGTCATAAATAAGACTGGAATATAAACCATAGCAGTTCTAAGATGTTTTAATTTTAACCATTTGATTTTAATTTTTTTTAAAAATATTAATAGATGCTTTTACCAGAAGGGATTCAAAGGGAAAACAATAAGATGTATGAAGAAGTAAAAATTCCCCACAGTGAACCAATGCCAATAGGCTTTGAGGAAAAACCAGTTTTTATTAAAGACTTAGATGAGGTAAGAGAAACATTTTTATAGGATAATTTGTATCCACTAGAACCTGTTATTAATAAATTGATATGTGTTGTAAATGATTTAAAGCATTTTCCTAAACCTCTAGCATAGGTGCATATGTATGCATTTTATGTATCAATAAGAATGAGTGAGCTGTCTTTAGACTATGGGACTTATTAGCACTATTGGACTTTATGCTGATTAGACCACATGTAGAACACCATCTTTGATTATGAACTTCTGATTTTAGGAATGTTACTGGAGGAGTGAGGTAATTGAAAACCATGTTACATTAGGAATTAAAGAACAAGGGATGAAAACTCAAAACTAGTGAGCTTTATTTGATCCCTGGGAAAGGATCATCAAAAGTTTGGTTGGTGAACATCTGGAAAAGAAGAGAGCCAATATGACTTCATCAAGAATAGATCATATCAGGGGCGGCCAGGTGGCTCAGTGAGTGAGAGCACCGGCCCCAGTGTTGGGATGACCTGGGGATCGAATCTGGGCTCAGATACTTAGCACCACACCCAGAAATAACTGGCCGTGTAACCTTGAGCAAGTTACTTAACCCCAATTGCTTTTCAAAAAACAAAAAAAATAGATTATATCATATTTATATCAGAATTACCAAACTAGTAGGTGAGGGGAATACTGTAGGTACAGTTAACTTAGATTTTTGCAAAGCTTTTGATAAAAGTAGTTTCTTGTGGAGGAGATGATGAGGTATGGGTTAGCCAATTATAAGTAAGATATATTCAGCACTGGTTTGGAGGCCAGACCCAAAGAATAGTTGGTGATGATTGAATGTTAGTTTGGCAGTAGGTCTGTAGTTGAATATTCCAGTGATATGTGTTTGACCTCATGCTTCTTAATATTTCTGTCAGTGTCTTGCTCAAAGCTATATATGGTATGCTCATTAAGTTTGTAAATGTCACGAAGCTAGGAAAAAGAGCTACACAGTAGATAACCAAGTCATGATCTGAAAGGATTTTGACAGACTAGAATTGGACTGAATCTGGTGAAATATAATATAGATAAATGTTTGGTGCCCCAAAAATTAACTTATAAAGTATAAGATAGAGGAAGCATTAGCTTTTCTGAAAGGAACTGGGGGTTTTCATATACTGAAGGTTCAATCAGCAGTGAATTTCTAATGTTTAACTTGGAATCATGGCACCTGAGCTTAAATCCCAGCCCTGCCATTTATTGGTGTGACAGTTGGATCTCAGTTTCCTTAAATGAGAAGTTTGATCTAAATGGCCTCTAAGCTTTCTTCCAGTTGTACATCTGTGATCTTGGGATAAATGATATGGGGGTAGAGGGACAATTGTTTTAAAGTATGTATATATTAATTTGTCGTAAACATTTTATTTAGAGAAACAATGACAAAGAACAGTTAATTCCCAAAGCTTTAAATTTATAATAAAACACGTCATAAATTTTTGTAATATATATTTGAGTCTTACATTTTTAATGAACTTAATTTCATTCCTCAAGAAGTAATATCATCAGGCTGACTTTCTATTGGATGGTTACAGTAAGCATATTCTTAAGAAAATCCTCCAAAGTACTCTGCAGGTTAACTCCCTTCAACTTGCAGGATATTGCTCTTTACTTTGTTTTGCAAACATTCTTGTTGATTGTCCTTTAATGGGAAAAGCTTTACCTCACTGTGATAAACAGTTGCATTTCAAATCATGGCAGTAAAAATAGATCAAAACAGCTACTTTCTAGTCTGTCAGTTCTCATAAGAATGCCATTTTCTGTTATGTGACTGGCATTTGTATTAACAATTAATCTTGGCTCCAGTGTACTACTACCTTCTAAATTACTTCCACTGATTTTTCTTTAAATCCTTGTAAGGAGTAAAGTATTTGTCATTCTCTTACCTACACAAAATATCTAAATAAATAAATTATGCAGATTTGTTTAATTTTTAATATATAAACTAGCCTAGACTTTAAAAAGTCAGTGGCAAAAATTATAATCCAAATTAGTCTGACCACATACATTAAAAACTTCATTTTATAAACTATTTCATCAATCAAGAACTTAACTAGTAATTCTATATGAAGTACAGTTCTTAGATATTTAAGAACCTGTGTAATTGTTGTTAAAGGTATCTGATAATATTTCACTAAGTTTTTGTGTGATAGAACATACCTCGAGTGTTAGTTAAATAATTAGAATATAATTGACTTTTTAAAAAAAATTGGCTAAAATGTCGATGCCCTTTTATTAGGAATAAAACAGATTCCTGTAGGAGAGGGGGCTGTCATTTGGTATTGGGAGCTCCAGGCAAAAAAACTCTTATTATTGTAGGTGAGCACCTTCTTTGTAACTATTGTCTTAGAGAGGAGCTAATTCTCTATCCTCTATGCCCTGTAAATAGCAATAACTTTTTTGTACTAGCAGAGAACTTAAAATAGAAGCCCATTGACTCGAGAATGGTTAAACATGATATGGTATATGAGTATAATGGAATATTGCTGTGCTATAAGAAATGATAAATGTGATGAATACAGAGAAATATGGGAAGACTTATACAAACTGACAGGTTGAAGTAGGAAGAAACACACAGTATAAAACGGAAATGGAAAGAACAGCAACAATAAAGCAATTGAAAATAGATGCTGTAAAATTAGACTGACCAAATTTGTCCCCAAAGAACAGATAAGAGAATGATCTCTCTCCTCTTTGCAGGGAGTGGGAAGCTAGTGGAGCGGGTATTGAGGAGGGTTATGGAAGGATGGGTGAGACTATCAATATGGGACACTATATATAGTGTTGGATTTGCTTAATGTATTGTTTAATTTCATTGAATTGTTTTTCCCCCTTTTAAATTTATTATGTGATATTCTGCTCTGAGAAGGGCAGAAGAGAAGGGTGTATTGATCAATGTTAATGATGTAAAAACAAAACAAAATAACAAAATAAAAAGACAAATGTATACTTTTAAAATCATCCAACTTACATTAAAAGATATTCAAGTCTTATGGCGAAATGTGCTAAGTGTTTTGTTTTTTTCCTAGTATAATTGTCCTATCTTTGACACATGCTGTGTGACCCTGGATGAGTCATTTACTCTCTTTAGGCAATTCTCTAAGACTATAAATTGTTGCAAAATATGGTATGATGTTAGAGAGAGTTCCTCATCTGGGAGATCATCTTAAGTAAATTACCGATCTTATCTGTTTCCTTATCTGTGAATTGGTGTATGATAGATGTAGATGTACTTATCCATATGTTCTATGTTAGTTAATAGATAAATTCACATGTAGAAATGAAAAATTCTCATTTGAGACTAGTTAACAATTGTTTATAATATGAACCATAAAGTTTCTATATAGAGAGTGTTCAGTAGAAATAGGTTAAACTGAGTGAATCTCATTTGAGAGAAAATCCTATATGTACTTCTTTTTATTAATAGTAATTATTTGTCTGTATGAGCCAAACCCCATCAGAATTGAAGCACTTAAATTCTAATGGGAACACTTGCAAACAGCTAACCATGAAAGGGCACCAGCTGCAGAAAAACACCTGCTAAGTTACAGTGGGAATTCTGACATCTGCCAGTAGTTAGAAATAATCTAATAAAATGCCACTCTTTAAAGACTGCCAACAAGTCCCCCAACCCCACATTGATCAGATAGGTATCCTATCATTAGTACAAAAAAGCTTGTGACAAAGGATATTTGAACTAACTCAGAGCCATAATTTGACAAATTCTGATGATTAAAAGCTTGAATACTTGTAGTTGTTCTTGTTTTCTTCCATCCTTTAATTTTCCTGTACCTATAAAAATAGTATTTATATTTTCACAAGATAAAGTAGGATCTGATATGTTAGTTTTCCAGACTTATGCTCCACACACACACACACACACACACACACACACACACACACTCTTTTAACAGAAAATAACAGTTTTGGAAACAGTATAAAACCAATGATTTCATAAATTGTTGTTGTATACCTAAGTATCAAGTAACTCTGACTTGCATTTTTTATTATTTGCTTATTCAGTAAACATTTTTTAAATGAGTGTGTGCAAATCACTGTTAGGCACTAGGGATAGAGAAAAGCTAAAATCAAAGCAGTACTGTCTTTCAAGAGCTTGACTTTTACTGGGGACACAACATGTTAGTAAATGTGATAAAAGGAAAAAAGCTGTCCTGACTACTGAGATGAGGAAAAAGCTTTATGGTAGAGGTGGTTTCTCAACCGAATTTTGAGGGAAGTTGAGAATTCTGAGAGATGGAGAGAATTCTAGGCTTGGGAGTAGAGACTTTACATTGAGGAAAGAAATGGAATGCTGAGTTTCAGAAACTTTGAGTTTGGAATGTAATGTATATGAAAAGGTGTGTGTTCTAGAATTTCAATGAACAGAGACAAGTTGTTGATTTGTATATGTTCATTTGCTTTTGTATGTTGCATACCTAATGTATTCAACTGATCAACATTTTCTTTCCTTTTAAAACCTCTCTTAATAATTCATCCTTTGAAGTTTGAGTTGTTTTGCTTAGGACTAATCCATTGCTGAATCTACCCTTTGTCTTATTCTCCCTTCTCATTGTTTCCTCCTATTTCCTTGTTTAACTGAATGTATTTCTATACCAAACTTTGTGTGTATTCAGTCCTCCTTTATCTGGTTCATATGAAAGTAGGTTGACATCTCACCCTCTCCTGTTCTACTTGTACATCCCCATTACAAGATACTATGTTCCTGTACCTTTCCTCCCCATGTATCTTAGTGTTTGTCTTTTCCCCCTCCATTTTCTTTATTCCTATTAAGATCATCATTAAAATGTTAATAAGATCAATCCAAGACACTTGTTCTTACTTCACTTCCTCTTTGGACTCTGATGATATTAGGATTCTGAAGGGATGCTTTTATTATCTTTCCCTATTATAATGTAAAAAATACCAAAAAAGGTATGGTCCCTTCTCACTACTCACTTTTAATATTTCTTTTGAGTTCTAAGTTTGTAATTCAGAGTTTCTACTTAGTTTTGATTTTATCATCAGGAATAAGTAGAAATCTTGATTCATTAAAGGTCCATTTTTTTTTCCTTATAGAAGTATACTCAGTTTTGCTGAATAAATTATTCTATATAAAATTATTATAAATAAGTAAGTCTATATTTTTTGCCTTTTGGATTATCACTGTCCAAATTCTCTGCTCCTTTATGGTTGTGACTGCTAAATCATGTGTAATTGTAACTGTTGACTCCTTAGTACTTGGATTTTTTCTGGCTTCTGGCAGTAATTTTTCCTTGACCTAGAATCTCCAGATTTTGACCTTGGTGTTTTGGGAAGTTTTTCTTTTGGGATTTTTTTCAGGAGGTATCTGGTAGACTCTTTGTCTTTTCTCTTTACCCTCTGATTCTAAGGTCTGTGGGCTGTTTTCATTCATGATTTCACAAAATATAATGTTGAGGCTCTCTCTCTCTCTCTCTCTCTCTTTGTTTTGGTTATGTCTTTCTAGTGATCCTGTGATGCTTAAATTATCTCTTCTTGGCAGGTTTATTGGGGCATTTGTTTTCGCTACATAAATTTTTCTTTTTTAAATATTAAATTATTTCTTATTGTTTTATGAAGTCCTTTAATTTTCAGGGATTCTCTTACTGGAGTAGTATTTTGAAACTCTTGTATTAAACCATTAATTTTCTTCTAAATCATTCTTCCAGAGTTTCCATTTTTTTTCAGTTCTTTCCTGTGTGAAATGGGGATAAAAATACTTGTTAACGCTTATAGGTTAATGTATTTTAAGTGCCTTGCCAGCCTAAAAAGTATTAGATAAATGCCAGCTACTTTTATTATTGTTATTACTGAGCACGTACAATATACTTGCCACTTAATAGCAGTTCTGAATTGTCACTTCAAAAGTCACTTTTAGTTAACTGATTTAACAAAATAAGTATGTTTGCAAAGTGATTTTTAGCAAGTGGGTTATGTTTAATTTTTTTTTCCTAACTAGTTAAATATTATATTGGTATGGGTAGCATTTAATAATTATAGCTAAAGAATATCAAAGTTAATTATTTTAAGTTAATAAAATTAGATTAGAATTGTTAAGATGTCATGTTCTTTCTATAAGATTAAAAAGTTTACTATAGTTTGTTGTAAGAAATTCATCTGTAGAAGTAGACAGGTTGGAACCAATCAATTTCATATCATTCAGTGAACATTTATTAATATATTTTATGTACCAGGGGTTGTGCTGAGTGTTGGATCTAAAAAGTGAGAAATGGAGTCTCTCTCTTTTCATTCTGTTTGGGAAGACAACATTTATATATAAGCATATATATAAATATATAGATATTAAAACCAATATAATTTTGGAGTGAAGGCATTAGCTGCTGAGATCAAGAAAGTCTTTATTTAGAAAGTAGTGTGTATATTTAGCTTTGATGGTAATTAGATATTGAATTTGTTTTGTCATCTTTATTCTTCTTAACTAGAAAAACAACAAGCATGATAATTTCCAAAAAAAGAATTACAGGGAAAAAAAGATTATACATGAAGCAGTAAATATCCCTGTTATTGCAGCTCTGGAATTTTTGAATATTTATAACAAATTTAGTATGGGAGTTTTAAGCAACAGTTTTATTCGTTTTTACTTTGGAACTTCTGTTTTCTTTTCTTCATTCAGAAAAAAAAAATTGTACAGTGGCCCTCTCTTTTTCTAGCATCACTATTGCTCCCTCCCTGCTCCTTGACATTTTCCCCTTATTAATAACTAAAATAATGAAAAAAAACTTTGTAAATAATAAGTATACTCAAACAAATTGAGTTATACATGGTGTCCATGTCCAAAAATTTATGTCTTTATGCACATTCTGCTCTTCTATGTATGTCATCTCTCTGTTAGGAAGACAGCGACCTAGGCTTCATCACAGGTGTTTTGGAGACATAGTTGGTCATTGGGTATTGATCAGTGTTATGAAGTTTTTGAAATTGTTCTCCTTTACAGTGTTGCTGTTGTTTTCTTTGTTCTACTCAACTTTATATCAGTTCATAGATTATTGTAGATTCTCTGAAATTTTCTCTTTTGTCACTTCTTATGGTACAACATTACATTACATTCATATGCCACAGTATTTTTCTCATTTCCTAATTGTCGAAGGAAACCTAAGTCATTCCTTAGATTTTAGCTCTTTTATTATTTTTTCCCTTCTCTCCTCTTCTTAGTTAGTAATATGTTTTGTTTGTAATTTTGTGTTTTCTTTGAGTTTTTCTGCTGCATTTCTACTGCTTCCATGATTGGGCAGGTTCTTTCCACTTTATAGTTGCCTAGTGTTCTCCTCTCTATAATCAAGCTAAGCACTAAACATAAATCAGTAGATCCTTTTTGACTGGCCTCAGATTCAGGATAAACCTGGGATGCAGTCATTTCTGATAGATACTGTATGATATGGCACAAGTCATCGAAACTCTTAGGGCTCCAAGAATTTCTTTAAGATTATAAATTATAAAGAACTTGCTAATCTTCCTGGGTAGGAATGGGGGAGATTAGAACAAAAGAAATAGTATAATTTTAGTACTGTATAAGTCTACATAATTTTGTCTGCTGCACATTTGAAAAGAAATAGATAATCTGGAAATGATCTAAGAGGGTGGAAATTGGAATGACTAAGGAAGAAAGATAATTTAGTTTTTATGTGAGAATAGACTAAAAAAAAGACTGCTCAAGAAGGATGAAGGCTGAGAGGAGATTTGTCTAGATCGTCATGAAGAGCGTGTCTTGATTAAACTTTGATTGGCTTACTGAATCCTAGAATACTAAACTTGGAGTATATCTTTAAGACGGAAAGGGAATAATTTTAGGAAAATTGAAGAGGGGAGTTATTCAAGCTAGGTGTGGTGATTTTGTGACTTGTTTTGTTATTTGATAGGCTCAAAATCCATGTACATAAATTGTTAAATGACAAATCTGCACAGGGACCATGGGAAGGGTGTCTACACTGGAAATATTAAACAAGCTGATTCAGCCTTAAATCATTATAGCTTATTCTTGTATGGCAGGCATTCTTAACCTAGGGTCTGTGGACTTATTAAAAATTTTTTTTTGATAACTATATTTCAGTAAAAATGGTTTCTTTTTAATCAGTTATAGCCAATGTGTTTCATTTTATGTATTTAAAAACATTATTCTAAGAAGAGGTTCATAGATTTTTACCAGACTACCAAGGAACCCTTTGACACAAAAAAGTTAAGAACCCCTACTCTATGGGAAGTCCATTATCACTGTTATAATAGTCTGGCTGTTAGAAATAAAATACATTCACACCTCTGAAAGTGAACCACTTTCTCTGTGTGTGGTCTTTGATATGATTTAGATTTTAAATCCTCAGGGCAGAAGCTGAACTGTCTTTGTAATATATCTATTTATCTGTCTGTCTGTTTCTCCTTGCACAGGATGCTCAACAAATACTGTTAACTTCATGAAAGTATTTTATAAAAGTATGCAGTGTAAATATATGGTTTATGTTGTGATTAGTAATTACAAAGATTGATGGTTTATGAACAACATAAGACATTCTTTGAATAGTACTTAAGAGACTAACATAGTCTTATTTTACCTTGCATATAGTTGTTTAATATATATTTATTGAATGAATGAATGAAATAGGTAACATATTCTCTACCCTCCTAGTAAAAATGACATTTGGGGGAGACTGAAGGGATAGCTTACTATGTGGAAACTTTTTCCTCTAATGCAGATTAGCAATTTGTATTTTTAAAGAGTTGCTTAAGAGTACTGAAAGAGAAATATATGTGCATTGACATGGCCTGGAGATTGCTAAGAAGTTAGGTGAAGATTTGCATGTGGGTAAGGTAAGGCAAAAAATCCTACGGGTTAGAACCTATGGTGCTTCAAGGGGACAAATCCAATTTTCTAGTAGGAAGGAAGTAGGAATGAAGTTTAGAGTGGAGTTTGCGTGTTCTAGAGGTGGAATAACTTTTTCCTGTCAAAACAGAAAACAAAGAGGTAAAAACATGGCAGTATTTATTGATTGTTAGGATTCCAGAAAAATAGTTATTGAGTTTTCTATGCTCTCAGAGTTAGTATGATTCCTTGAAATGATTTCCCTTTCTTTTCACTTTACTTGCATGAGAAAGGGCATGGGGAGATAAACATTATACAAGACTGTCTGAAGGTTAAAAAGAAAAACTAAGGACAACTTTTTAATTAGCCTCTCATGTAAGTAGAGTAGAACATTGATGACTAGGATGGGAATGAGTTGGCAGCTGAGAAAAGCTGGACAGAGTAGCTTTTAACACCAAACTGGACTAAAATCTTAGAGGTATTTAATAAATCCAGGAGATACTTGATTACAACAGAGTTCATGTGAACCAGAAAACATTCACATTGGGATGCCCACTGATTAAACATGATGATTATAATTATGAATTTATGGGAAAAGTATCAATTTAAGATATAAAAGTAATTTATACATCATTTTTCAACTTGTTGCTTTCTTAATATTGCATAATTTCAGCTGTTTTAAGCCATAATCTTATAAAATACTAGCTAAAACAAAGGAAAAATGTCATTATCTATACAGAGGTGTATGATATAATACAAAGAGCACCTAGCTTTGACATTTATTAACTATGTGACTTTGGCTCTCATTCTGCCACTCGGGGACTCAGTTTCTTCATCTGTAATTAGCAATAAAAACTTGCACAAGATAGTTTATTTGTTTGTTGTAAGATAAAGAGATTTCAAATTATTAAAAATTTTTATTTATAATTCAAATGAGAGGCAGCATGAGGTAAGGAATTGGATGCTGTATTTGGAGTCAGGAAACTTGGGTTCACATCATCTCTCAAATACTTAGTCATGTACTGATTGAAAGTTGTTTAGCCCATCAGGTAGATTGGGTCCATGTTGCATTCCTTAAATATCTGGCTATGGAATTACTATTTTATCCTATGGGGCAGAGGTATTTTACATACTGCCCCCTTTTTAAAAAAAAAACATACTCAGTGCTACCTTAGAAATCTACTTTCTTTAATCCTTTAACAGTTTTTTTTAATTCACATCTTTTCTTTTTAAATGATGCATCTTAAATTTAATAATTTATTATAAATTTGTGGTTTTTTCTCTGTATTGAAATTTTGACAATGCAATATTGCATCATGTAACTGTATAGTATCATATTGTAAACAAATCATTACACATACATATTCCTGCTGGTGCATGCTGGACTTCCTGACAATGTATGACACAATCAGCTGCCAATACTTGCTTGTTAAGACCTGTTAGCAGGATTTAACCTCTGATTATAACTTGAATTTTGTGTGTTTATTTGGAAAATAATTTAATCATTACAACTTTAACTGTGTTACACAACAGATGAAACATGTATGAATGGTTTTTCAAAATTTTCTTCTCTTCTTTCCTTATGCTTCCACTGCCCCCTTATTTTTATTCAATACCCTCCAGTTGCACATGAGGCTACTACCATCCCTCTGGATCGGTCCAGGGCTCCCTAGGGGGTGATATTGCCCACTTTGGGAACCTCTCCATGATAGGGGAAGGTTGAAGTTTCTTGAGAAGCAGAATGACATGAACAAAGTAGTGAAATGGAAAGATAAGTCTAGCAGCATATTCCTCACCAATCCTCATGCCATGCCTTTTTTGTCCTTACTTCTTTTCTATACAATTAATAAATGATCTTATGAAAGTTACTCTTTTGGAGAAAATAATATCCGTTGTTATCATGAGCATTTTCAACATTATTTTTCTCTGTCATATCTTTAACATTAATTATGAATTATTGTGAATATTTTACTTCCTGACATTTTATTGTAGCATATTATGAACTTGGTTCTTTAAAAAAAATTTCTCTTTGAATTCGAATTAGTTTTTAAAGTTTCCTTCAAAGCCCCAATTTTACAAATTTTGATTTCATTTAATATAATGATAAAAGGACTAAATTGAAGTTTTCAAAATCAATGAAGGGCAATTCATCAATGTATTTTAAATATGTAATAGTTGCAAATGATTTTGCTAGCTTTCTAAACATCCCAAAACACTTTACCTTAAATATAATCATGTGCTTTTAGATTTGTGTATCCTGTACTTGATAGTTTTTCTTCTAAAAAAAAAAAGAAAAGTGGATACTATCTTAGAAGAACATCTTTAAGAACTTCAGTTTTAATCCAGTGGTACTTTTATAAGGGAATCTTTTTGTTTGTTTCTTAAATTTCTCACCAGTGATGTGCTTAGAATTTATACAAGCATGTTGGGTTCAAGATTGTGCTATTGTTGAGTTTTCAAATTAAATGAAAGGTAATTCATAAATGTATTTAACAATATTTCATAGCTGCAAACCATTTTCCTGACTTTCCATAGTGCACAACCTCAAGTTAAGTATAGTAGGATGCTGATAGACTGAGCAAGCAGTGATATTGTTTTGATAAAAAGGAATTAAATATGTATGTCTAATTCTTTAGCGCTGTCCTTGAAATCATCATGTTGATCTGTGGGGGTATATCTTTATTCAGATTGGCCAGCTGGCTTTTAAGGGAGTGAAAAGACTCAACCGAATCCAGTCAATAGTATTTGAGACAGCCTACAACACAAATGAAAACATGCTGATTTGTGCACCCACTGGAGCTGGGAAGACTAACATTGCCATGCTTACAGTCTTGCATGAAATTCGACAACATGTTCAACAAGGTGTTATCAGAAAGGATGAGTTTAAGGTAAGAAATTAATGAGCCTAAGAATAACTTTTGAAATTGTAAGATAAAACCCATTATACAGTTATACACATTTTATGAAATGCAGAAGTTTTCAAGGATATTGTACTTGGCTGAAGTCACAGAAACAATGCCGCTTGATTTACTTCATTGAGATTAAGCCAGTCCCTGTGTTCTGAAAAATCTTATTACCCATGTGAAAAGCTATGAAAATACATTTTGCTTTGAAACAGAACCAATTTTCAAAGTGATGAGGCTGTATAAACAAAATCCATTGTCCTCTAAACAGCTACACACTTATCCAACAAAGAAAACTACTTTTCATATATCACTATTAAGATTTTTCACTTGAAGGGCCTAGAATCATATTTCACAATAAATTGTGATTTGTATTGGTTGCTGTGAAGCAAATGATGTTGTGGCTTTAGCTCATTTATCAAACTTGTGTCCTTTTCATACAGATAGTGTATGTTGCTCCAATGAAGGCTTTGGCAGCTGAAATGACAAATTACTTCAGCAAGCGTCTGGAGCCGTTGGGCATCACAGTGAAAGAGCTGACTGGTGACATGCAGTTGTCCAAAGGTGAAATCTTGCGAACACAGGTATGTTAAATTAATATGAATCTTTTTAAAAGAATGTGTTACTTTTTTATTGTATAAATGTGATGAAAAGAAAGGCCAATGTTGGTACCTATGGAATACATAAGGTAAGTCCTAAATGTATTAGTGCTTTTAAAAGTTTTTAATTCCTGTAATTTCCATTAGCTACATGAGACACCTCTCTCTCACTGTTTGTTTCTTTGTCCGTGCATACTCAAGCTGATATTTTGTCATACCCGTGAACATATTACCAAATTCCAAATATATGTGTCCAAGACACATTGTAATCTACAGTGACCAGTTCTGTTTTTATTATAATTTGCTTTTTCTTATTTTATTTGAAATAGTAAGAGAACAAGTTGTTAGTATGAGACCAGTAGAAATCCTCATCAGAAGAAGGAAATATATAGTTCTTTGGAAGGATCATACTTTTATCTTAAATAGTTTCCCATAGGCTTAACAGAAGCATTTCTATCCAAATAGTGAAAAATTTTCAAGGATTCATACTTTCATTCAAGAGAAATAGACGTGTATTAGAAGAAGTAGAAGATAAAACCTCACTTCATAGAGCTTCTGCCAGAGGTGGGGAATCTAAGGCCTTGAGGCCACATGTGATGTTCTAGGTTCTTGGGTGTGGTTTTTGACTGAGTCCAAGTTTTACAGAGCAAATCCTTTTATTAAAGGATTAATCTCATAGTATTCCTGTGGAGATTTTGGTGAGACATTAATTAGATGATGACATAATCAAATAATTTTCAGAACTGGACAGAAACAGAGTATTGTTAATGGTTCAGTGTCATTGTGGTAAGAAGCCTCCAGTGGAGTACCCGAGGGATCTGTGATTAGTTCTGTGCTAATATTTTCACCAGTGAATTTGATAGAGACATTGTTGGCATGCTCATCAAATTGCCAGATGAATAGACTGAAAAGGATACCTAATACCTTGGGTGATAACAATGTAGAAGAATCTTGATAGGGTAGAGGAGGAGTAGGCAAACTATGGCTGAGGGCCAAATCCTTCCTGAAGGCTGTTTTGTAGGCTACATTTCAAAATAAAGTTTTATGTATTTTAAAATGTAAAAACCAGGATTTGATACTCAGGCCAGTTTGCTAACTCTTAAGCTTAAAAATTGGCCTGGTCATAATAAGTTGAAGACATATGTACAGAAGATCAGCTTTACAAGTATAAAATGGTGGTTAGTTAGTAGTAGTCAGAATCTGGTCTGCAGGCCCCTGGGAATTACCAAAAGAGTCTCCATGAGGTTAAAACTAATAATACTACTAAAATGTTATTTGCCTATTAAAATAATCTTCTTTTTTCCAACTATGTGTTGGTGGGAAACCAGATTTTCTTTATATATTTCAGCTAAAACAATATTCTGAAACACATTGAATTGTGGTGGGGATGGGGAGGGGTGAGACATAAAGTCAAACTGGAAGCTGTAGAATTTTTTTCCTTAGCTCTTCAACTGTACCATAGAAAGTGTGCCAGACTGAGTTCTGATCAGGAAAACAAAACAAAAAAAAGTCCCAGTGAGTCATTTTCCAGGCCAGGGAAGCTTAGGAAGAAAGAGAAGTCTGTGGACACTGGAGAGCAGAAGGGGGCTAGGCAGGAGCATTGCACAAGTAACCTTCCAGTTCTAGAAGGAAGCATTCCAATACCCAGGATGTTTAAGGGGGCTGAACACTAGGGCAAGAAACACTTGGGGAGAAAGAGATCCCAGAGACCCCTATATCAACACTGGGAGTAAGAACGGATACAATTTAGCAGCTCTGTTGCCCATTACCCAGTCCTGGGTCAGAGTTCCAGGGTAGAGGGGAGTGGTTGAGATGAAACAAGGGCCTTCCCTTTGTAAGGAGCAAGGAACAGACCTCTCCCCAGACTATACTACTTTGGAAGTGCTGAAAACTTAATAGACTCTCAAACATGAAGGCAGTAGGACATAAAAGGGCAGAATATCATGCCAGGCATCCTTCTCCCATTTCCCCTCCTCACTCCTAGAAGTAAGCAGAGCCCAACACTGACATAAAGTCCAAAGTAATTTGGAAAAATGTGCAACCAAAAAAAAGAACCCAACTATAAAAAATTAATATGGCAACAGGGAAGCTCAGGACACAAACACAGAAGACAAATGACTTGAAAACATCTACAAAACAAAGCTGCAAGGAAAATTTCAAGTTAGACATAAGCCCAACAAGAATTCCTAGAAGAATTAAAGAAAATACTTTTTTAAAAGCACAATTTTTTTTTAAAAGTCAAATAAGATCATTAGAGGAATAATTCAGAAAACAAATGAGAGCAATGCAAAAAACATTGTAAAGAGAATTAACAGCTTGGTAAAAAATGATACAAAACCTCACTGAAGAGAATAAGTTTAAAAATTAAAATTAGCTAGGTAGAAGCTAATGACTCCATGAAACATCAAGAAACAATAAAACAAAGTCAAAAGACTGGGGGAAAAAGTATAAGAAAATATTAAGTATCTTAGAGAAAAAAACAACTGACCTGGAAAAAAGAATAAAGAAAAATAATTTAAGATCATTAGACTGTCTGAAAGCCACAAAAAAAAAAGAGCCTAGACATCCTATTTGAAGAAATTATAAAGGAAAACTGTCCAAAATCAGAGGGCAAAATAGAAATTAAAAGAATCCAACAGTTACCTTCTGAAAGAAAGAGTATAAAGGGGTCCTGAGACCAAAAAGTTTGAAAACTGGTCTAGATGAAAGCATTCAACACAGTGAAGAGCCTAAATAAAGTCTATGACATGAGAATCAGTTGAAAGAACTGGATATGTTTTGTATACAAAGAGATGACTGAGAAATGAATATTGCTGTTTTCAGTTATTAGACTTACGTGGAGGAAGAATTTGGGTTGTTCTGTTTTGCCTCACTGGCAGAACCTGGAGCAGTTGGTAGAAGTTGAAAAGAAGCATATTTAAGCTTGACAATTGTCGAGAGGGTTCCATAAGTGGAGTGGTCTGCCTAAAGTAGTAGTAGGTTCTTTGCAGTTATAGAAGTAGAAGTTGAATGAGTACTCCTTGAGAATGTTTGAGTGCATTTTCCTTCTTTTATGGATTGGACTACATGGCTACCAAGTCCTCTTCCAAATCTCAGTATCTGTGAGATATATCTGGTTTAATTTACAGAATGACAGAGACCAGTTTTGTAATTCCCATGATTACTCCAAAATGGGTTTTCCTGAATATTATGCTTTTTCACTTATTTTAAACTTTATAAATTTTATCTAAATTAGTAATTTTTGTTTATTTGTACTTAATGAGTTTGCATTTTTACATTTTGTGAATTCAAATGCTAACAAAGATTTAATGTATAAATTATATAAGGTTAATTAATTGTGCTTTAGATGAACCATTAATCAAGATCATAGTCAAATACATTAGAAAGAAATATTTATGTTTATTGTGCTAAGGTGGTTTGAATAAGTGCAAGGATGTCACCTGCTGGTGAATCAGACAAGCAGTTGGAAGGACAGAACTTCTACAATGCCATCCTAGTTGCTTATTTTTCATAAATTATAGATTAAATATATTTGTTAATGTGTAATCTGACAATACCCTTTTCTTCCCTTGAATATCTCTTGAACAAGACACTCTTAATGCTCTCCCTCCTTATCTGTACCTCCTGGATTCCCTGACTTTCTTGAAGTCCTAAATAAAATTCCACCTCCTACAGGAAGCCTTTCCCAGTCTCTCTTAATTCTAGTGCCTTCCCTCTGTTGATTATTTTCTGTTTTGCCTTTATATAGCTTGTCTGTACATAGTTCTTTTTTGCATCTTGTTTCTTCCCCATCGATATTCTCCTCCCTCACACTCCTTCCCAGCACTGTGAGCTCCTTGTAGTTAGGAACTGATTTTTTTACCTTTCTTTTTCTCCCCAGTGTTTAGCACAGTGCCTGGCATATAGTAGGCACTTAATAAATGTTTATTGACTGAACTTTGTGGTAAAAACATTATCACATTTGGATTTTTGAAATCTTCTGAAATCTAGTATTAGAAGTACCCAGGAGGAAAGGCTGGTCAGCAGTGTCATATGCTTCAGAGAGGTCATAAAAAGATAAGAACTGAGAAAAGATGGCAGGGTCATTGTTAAGTTTGACAAAAATGGTTTCAGTTGAGTGAGGAATCAAAGATACCAAAGACTTTGAGAACTTGGGAGACTAGAAGCATGGTGGTATCCTTGACAGAAAAGGAAAAATTAGATTTGGAGGATAAGACTGCCACAAGGTAATTGGGGTGGGATGGGAATGGAACTGGATATAGTTATGTTGTGGACTGGGGGTATCAAGAGGAGAGTGAGAAGGGAAGAGTGATTTACTCAACCATATCTACATAGTTTATGCAGGTGTGTGGGTCATCTTTGACAGCTAGGTAGCATAATCCTGGAAGGGAGAATTTGGAGTCAAAAAGACCTGAGTTCGAATCCTGATGCAGACACTAACTGTATGACCCTGGACTAGTTACCTTACCTCTGTTTCAGTTTCTTTTTTTTTTTTTTGGAAGGGCAATTGGGGTTAAGTGACTTGCCCATGGTCACACGGCTAGTAAGTGTTAAATGTTTGAGGCCCCATTTGAACTCAGGTACTCTTGATTCTAGGGCTGGTGCTCTATTCACTGCGCCACCTAGCCACCCTACCTCTGTTTCAGTTTCATCTGTAAAATGGAGATAATACTTGCCTTGGAAGAGTTGTTGGAAAGATCAAATATGTTAACACATGTAAAGCATTTTGCAAACTTTTAAGGCATTTATTAAATGCTAATTATCACTAATAAATTAAATGCTAATGAATGTTATAGCTTTAGGTTTTAATTAATTACACTTGGGAGGTGATACCTTAATAGAAGGGGGGAGTTTGTAATCTCTCATTGCCACGAAAGGCCAGAAATCTGGAGGAGTGGGAGAGTGTTAGATGATAATGGGTGGAGGATGGTAAATTGTGTTGGAGCCAAACCTGGAGATGATTATCATTTAGAGCTTAAGTACTTGGCATAGTGCCTAGTACATATGTAGTAGCTACTTAGCAAATGCTTGTTCATCCTTCTCATCTTTTGGTTGATCTTGTACCTCCTGAGTTCATCTCCTAGGCCTTTAATGGTATAGTCTCCTCATAGACTTAATGGTGCATTTTTCAAAGGCTTAGTCAAAGTAAGCTCTACCTATCACATCACCAGCAGAATCAAACCACTGCCATCATCTTGATGACTACCTTTCCTCAGTCTCTGATAGTGATAGTCCAGGAGCCCTGGGAATAGAAATATCCACTTGTGAAGCCAAGCACGAGCAGCTCTCCAGAGGACTGCTGCTGTGAATAACTTTTAAGGTTCTGATCACATAGTGTAGTGAATATTTATTCAGCAGTAAACTACAGCAAAATGTTCACAAAAATCAAAATACAACATTCACAAGAATATAACTTAACAACTTATCACTAAAGTGGCCACATAGTCTTAAAAGATATCATTCAGTAAGTCACAATCTGAATCAATCAATATAAAGAAAGCTTAATTTAATCACAGGTGAGGCTCAAAGGCACTTGAAGAGCTGAAACAAGGAACTAAGTACCATTTTGCTTATCATTACTAGACTACCAGCCTTACTAACAACTGACTCACACTGCCATAACTGAGGAAATAAATCACTGTGGAGAAGGAACATAACTTCCTTGCTATCATTAAGCATCAACCACTCATCAGTTATTCAGATAAATCCAAGAGCTCTGAGAATGACAGTGTCCCTCAAGCACTGTTTCCATCTTAGCCTCTATATGCATTGTGCTTGGAAATAATCTTTGTGGAGATGCCATTGAGCAGCTACTTCTGTTGATGCTGAAGTCAAAACTTGCCTTCTTACCAACTATAGCTAATGAAGACCTAGAAAAGAAAAGTTCTTGACACTAAAGTCTTTGGCACTCTCAGTTGGTTCCATATTAGAAACAGATATGGTTTTATTAACAGAAATGACATTAAAGCAGATATATTACCATCTATTTTGTCACTGCCCCCAAGGAACCTGGGACTTTTCCATCTGACCTATAACTGAAACTTCCATTACAATGTGAATGCCTTGAGAGCCAAGGTCTTTCCTACTTTTCTGTTTGTATCCCTAGCATGCAGCACAGTCCTTTGCATGTGGTAAGCACTTAATAAATGCTCATTTATGCATTAATTTATTCCCCTCTCGACCATTCATGTAAGCCAGTGAGCAAAGTCTGGCATAACTTGTTTTTGGTAAATCTGTACTGCTTCTTTCAGATCACCAATTCTTTTTTTAGATATCTACCATCTCTCTAGGTTTTGTTTGTGTTTTTTTTTTTTAACCTTTTCCCTTTTTTGAAAAGGAGCAATTGGGTCAACATTTGTCCTTCACTATTCCTGCAGCAGCTTCAGCATTCAGTCATTTAAAAAAAATATTGATGATGATTTAATCATCATACATTATCCTAGGGTTGTAGGTAATCTGTTTTTGGTCACTTTGAATTCATCAAGTTCAGACAAATCTTTTATTTACTTACCTTAGATTTTGACTTCTCATTAGCTGTATTTGTTCCATTTTGTGTAGCACTAAAATAAGGTGCCAAAACAGAGGAAATGGAAGCAAAATAGAAGTTGAGTTGTTCTGCCTTTTTCTGTCATCTGTTGTCATCATTCCATTCATTTGGAACAGCTGTTTGCTTTCCTTTTCTCTCTTTTCCTGCCATATTGCTTAAAGAACAAAACACCACAAGAAATCTTTCCTTTTTTTTTGTTGTCTGTGTCCTGTTCTATTTTTAAAGAACTTTAATTTTTAGGAAGTTATTGCTTATGTGATCACTTAATATGCCTCTCTGCAACTTCCAGACATGGGTCCTAATTTTGTCTTCCAGAGCAAATCAGAGCTAAACTCCTTACAGTTGTATTTTTTGGTGTGTATGCAAAAGACTGCTAATCCTTCCTTGCCCATTACTCAAATCAAAGTAAAATCAAGCAATTAAAAACAGATTTTCTATTATCTGTTGGTTTAGTATCTTTTGTTCTTTTAAAAAAAGATTTAGAGGAATCTTTCTAATGGTTTTCTTTTGTGTCTTAACATAATATCAATTACTATTTCTCATTAGCCTCCAAGCTGCTTGGGAGTAGGGCTCTTTTTTTACTTACCTTCTATAGTGATGATTACAATAATAGCTAATATTTATGTAGTGGTTACTATGTGCCAGGCACTGCCCTAAGTAATTTAGTAGTATCATCTCATATCTAGCAAAGTTCTTGAACATTTTCAGCTCTAAATGAATGCTTTTGAAGTGTGCTAAATAAATAGTAACTAACCTTTGTATGAAACTTTAAGATTTACTTATATCTTTTTTCACAAAAAATGTTGAGGTAGGTTGACTTAGTAAAGATAAGTTATTATCTAAAGATTGCATAGCTGATTTCAGAGCTGGAATATAAACCTAGGTTTTTAAAATAACTTGTAATACTCTTTGTATTTTAGCATACTACTTAAACTTTCTAGAATATACACTAATTGTAGAGAATGTATGTGTGTGTATACATATAAATGCATATATATATATATATTATATGTTTATTTTTCAGTCATTTTGTTTTTTTTTTCCAGTTATCTGACTCTTCATGACCCCAATTTGGAGCTTTTTTTGGCAAAGATACTGGAGTGGTTGGCTATTCCTTCTCCAGCTCATTTTACATATGAGGAAACTGAGGCAAACAAGGTTAAATGACTTGCCCAGGTCACATAGCTAAAAAGTGTTTGAGGCTACATTCGAACTCCTATATTCAAACAGGAATATGTCTTCCTGTCTCCAGGCCTGGCACTCTATCTCCTGCTCCACCTAGCTGCTCATTTATTGCATAATGACTTTTT
The DNA here is from genome assembly GCF_028583685.1 of Petaurus breviceps papuanus. Classification (NCBI taxonomy): domain Eukaryota; kingdom Metazoa; phylum Chordata; class Mammalia; order Diprotodontia; family Petauridae; genus Petaurus; species Petaurus breviceps. Next base: position 54,474,597 of record NW_027187391.1, read on the forward strand.
AATGTAATGAAAGGAAGGTTTGTTAGGATGCATAAGTGATGAAAGACGACCCACATGTCTTTCTTTTGTATTTAGGAATCTGAGCTATGAGAAAATTGAATTCCAAAAGAATTAAGCATAAAGTTCATTGCTTTTTATCAATGTGTCAATGGTAGTTATAGTATTTTAAGAAAATCCTAGGTATACAGTATTATTTTTTCAGAGATTTTATGCTCAATATTTTTCTGTTTAAAAAGTTAACAGATTTGGATTATTTTAAACTAGTTGCTAGCTAAAAATATTACGATAAGGAATTAGTGCAAAATATATTCATACTTTTATATATTGTGAATATGTACAAAGTAAAAGCTGTACTTCAGATATTTAAAAGACAATCATAATAAAATACACTTATCCAGCTTGCTCAACTCATTCATTTGTTCAGTGAGCACTGTTCATAGGATATTATGACATGTACTGGGGATATTTTAATAACTTTATTTTTTTTAAATTAGTGTTATTATTTTTCCCAGTTACATGTGAAAACAATTTTTAACGTTTATTTTTAAAACTTTGAGTTTCAAATTCTCTCTATCCTTCTACCTCCTTTTCTGCCTCCCCCATTGAGAAGACAAGTAATTCTATATAGGTTATAAGATGTATAGACATGCAAAAACATTTCTATTGTGAAAGAAAACATAGACCAGGAAAAAAAAAACCTCAAGAAAAATAGAGTAAAAAAAGTATACTTCAATCTGTATTCAGACATCATCAATTCTTTCACTGGGGTGTGGACAGCATTTTTCATTGTAAGTTCTTCAGAGTTGTCTTGGATCATTGTATTGCCGAGAATAGCTAAGTCATTCACAGCTGATCATCTTACTATATTGTTGTTACTTTATACACAGTACATTTCACTTTACATAAGCTCATGTAAGTCTTTCCAAGTTTTGCTGAAATCTATCTGCTCATTGCTTTTTTTAAATTCTTGAACCCATAACTTTTAAAAATTTCAATCCAATTCTCTTTATTTTCACCCTTCTATCTATGACAGAAGTGATTCAGAAAATGGAAACACTAATTAAACAAAACAATGAACAGTGCATGTGACTCAAAGTCACTGTTGTTTCAGACTCTTTGTGACTCTTTGGGTTTTCTTGGCAAAGATTCTGGAGTGGCTTTGTATTTTCTTCTCCAGCTCATTTAAAAAAATTATTTTTAATTTTCAACATTCATTTCCACAAGATTTTGAGCTACAATTTTTCTCTTCCCATCTTTCCCCTACCCTCCACCCCCATAATAGCAAGCCTACTGAATACCCCTTCCCCCAATCTGTTCACTCTTATATCCTGCCCCTTTACCCCCCTAACTGTCTAGTAGGGCAAGATGGGTTTCTATACCCCAGTACCTATATATCTTATTTCCCAGTTGCATGTAAAAAAACAATTTTTAAACTTTTGTTTTTAAAAATTTGAGTTCCAGATCTTTTTACCTTCTTCCCTCCTCACACACCCCCACTGGGAAGATAAGCAATTCAATATAAATTGTACATGTGTAGTTACCCAAATAATTTCTATAGTAGTTATATTGTGAAAGACTAACTTTATTTTCCCTCCATCCTATCCTGCCCCCTACTTTTTCTGTTTTCTCCTTTGACACTAGCCCTTTTCAAAAATGTTTGCTTCTAACTACCCTCTCCCCCAATCTGCCCTCCTTCCTATCTTCCCCTCCTTTATCCCCTACCCCCCTATTTTTCTGTAGGATAAGATACCCAATTGAGTATGTATGGTATTCCCTCCTTAGACCAAATTCAGTGAGAATCAAGTTGTCCCATTCCCTTTCACCTTCCTGCTCTTCCCCTCCATTGTAACAGTTTTCTCTTGCCTCTTTTATGAGATAATTTTCCCTAATCTATCACTCCCTTTCTCCTCCCAATAAATTCCTCTCTCACCTCTTAATTTTATTTTTTAGATATCATCCCTTCATATTCAACTCATCCTGTGCCCTCTATGTATACATGAACATACAAATGCCTACACTCACATAAATATTTATATACACATATATCCTCCTATATATGTATACATACATATATATACATAAAACATACACACACACATGTTCCCTTCTTCTGTTCTCATACTGAGAAAAGTGTTATGAGTTACAATGATCGTTTTTCCATGTAGGAATGTAAATAGTTCAACTTTAATTAGTTTCTTATGATTTCTTCATCCTGTTTACTGTATCATGCTTCTCTTGCTTCTTGTATTTGAAAGTCAGATTTTCTGTTCAGTTCAGGTTTTTTCATCAAGAATTCTTGAAAGTCCTCTATTTCATTGAATAACCATATTTCCCCCTGTAGCATTATACACAGTTTTGCTGGTTAGGTGATTCTTGGTTTTAGTTCTAGTTCTTTTGACCTCAGGGATATCATATTCCAAGCCCTTCGATCCCTTAATGTAGAAGCTGTTAGGTCTTGTGTTATCTTGATTGTGTTTTCACGATACTCAAATTGTTTCTTCCTGACTGCTTGCAGTATTTTCTCCTTGACCTGGGAACTCTGGAGTTTGGCTATAATATTCCAAGGAGTTTTCTTTTTGGGATCTTTTTTCAAGAGATGATTGGTGAATCCTTTGAATTTCTGTTTTGCCCACTGGTTCTTGAACATCAGGGTAATTTTGTTTGGTAATTTCTTGAAAGATGGCATCTAGACTCTTTTTTTTTTTTTATCATGGCTTTCAGGTAGTCCAGTAATTTTTAAATTATTTCTCCTGGATCTATTTTCCAGGTCAGTGGTTTTTCCAATGAGATATTTCACATTGCCTTATATTTTTTCATTTGTTTGAATCTGTTTTATAGTATCTTGATTTCTCATAAAGTCATTAGCTTCCAATTGCTCCTGTCTAATTTTGAAGGAGTTATTCTCTTCAGTGACTTTTTGAAATTCCTTTTCCATCTGGAAAATTCCACTTTTTAAAGCATTCTGCTCCTCATTGGCTTTTTGGGCCTCTTTTGCCATTTGAATTAGTCTATTTTTTTTTTAAAGCAATCAGGGTTAAGTAACTTGCTCAAGGTTACACGGCCAGTTATTTCTGCATGTGGTACTGAGTATCAGAGGCTGGATTTGATTCAGGTTATCCCGTCACTGGAGCTGGTGCTCTTACTCGCTGAGCCACCTGGCCGCCCCGAATTAGTCTATTTTTTTAAGGTGTTATTTTCTTCAGTGTAGTTTTGGGTCTCCTTTAGCAGGCTGTTAACTCTTTTTTCATGATTTTCTTGCATCATTCTCATTTCTCTTCCCAATTTTTCCTCCACTTCTCTTACTTGAGTTTCAAAATCCTTCTTGAGCTCCTCCATGGCCTGTAATCAGTTCATATTTTTCTTGGAGGCTTTTAATACAAGGGTTCTGACTTCACTGTCTTCCTCCCGCTCCATTCCTTGATCCTTATTGTCCCCAAAAAAGGATTCTATGGTCTGTTTGTGCTTCTGTTGCTTGCTCATATTGGCAGCCAGTTACTTGATTTTTGAGCTCTTTGCCATGATAGAACTCTGCTTCCAGAATGGAGAAAGCTATGGCCCAAATCACTGGGGTTTTTGCAGCTTCCAGAGCTATTAGATGGGTGCCCTTTCTATAGACCGCACACACTCTGGCTTACTGTTCACACACTCCAGAACCACCACTGAAGACCGTGATTGGAATCCAAGGGAGTAAAAGCAAGAGGGTTTACCCTCTGAATGGTCACTTGATTCCCCTACAATCTGCAGGCCAGGAATTCTGGAAGCAGCCACACGGCAGCGGCTGCAGCCACCAGGAAGCAGCTGCAGCCACCATGCCTCCTCTACTTCTTGCCCCATGTAGCAGCTGGACTGTGCTCCCCCTACTTCCAACAAAGTTCCACGCTGACCTTTTACTTTTTCTTTGGTATTTGTGGATTGAGAAGTCTGGAAACTGCGACAGCTGCTGGTGATTTACTCTTGTGAAGTCTGCTCCAGCTGCTGCTGGTCAGGGGCCACCGTGGGGCTAAACACGCGGCTCAGTCGGGACTGCACTCAGCTCCAAGCTAGCTGCTGTGGACCCTTCCTGCCACCCTGTCAGGCTTCATTTGGCAGGAGATTTGTTTTTCTCTATCACTTTGTTAGTTCTGTAGCTCTAAAGTTTGTTTAGAGTCATTTTTTACATGTATTGGAGGAGGTAGAAGCCGGAGCAGCGCGCAAGTCCTGTTTCTACTATGTCCCCTGCTCATCCTTTGTTATAGCACAATAATATTCAATTACATTCATAAACCACAACTTGTTCAATCCATTCTCCAGTTGATGGGCATTCCCTCAATTTCTAATTCTTTACCACCACGAAGAAAGCTACTATAAATATTTTTGTACATGTGGGTCCTTTTCCCTTTTTTATGGTCTCTTTGGGGTATATACCTAGTAGTGGTATTATTGGATTAAAGGGTATGCACAGTCTTGTTGTTCTTTGGGCAGAGTTCCAAATTGTTCTCTAGAATGGTTGAATCAGTTCATAACTGCACCAGCAATGCATTAATGTCCCACTTTCCTCATATCCCCTCCACCATTTCTCATTTGCTTTTTCTGTACCATTAGCTGGTCTAATAGATATGAGGCAATACCTCAGAATTGTTTTAATTTGCATTTCTCCAATCAGTAGTGAGTTAGAGCATTTTTTTTCTATATGGCCATAGAGAGCTTTGATTATTTCATCTGAAAACTCTTCATATCATTTGATTATCATTTGGGAAATGGCTCTCATTCCTATAAATTTGACTCAATGCTCTATATGTTTGAGAAATGAATCTTTTACCAGAAAAACTTGTTTCAAAATTTTTTTTGACAGTTCCTGTTACTCAATATATTTCCCTCTGTCCTATTCCCCAACCCCTGTTTATTATATTCTCTCCTTTCACCCTGTTCCATCCTCAAAAGTATTTTGCTTCTGACTACCCCTCCCCTAATCTGCCTATCCTTCTGTCACCTCTCAACCCCCATCCCCTTTTCCTCCTACTTTCCTGTAGGATAATATAGATTTCTATCCCCATTTGAGTGTGTATGCTATCCCCTCTTTGAGCCAATTCTGATAAGAGGAAGGTTCACTTACCTCCTCAACTCCCCCATCTTCCCTTCCACTGTAGAAGCTTTTTCTTGCCTCTTTTATGTGAGACAGTTTACCCCATTCTCCCTTTTTCTTTCTCCCAGTATATTCCTCTCTCATCTCTTAATTTTATATTTTTAGGTATCATCCCTTCATATTCAACTCACACCTGTACCTATACTCCTGCTATAGACACACTATAGACACACCTGTGTCTATACTCCTGCTCTAATAATGAGAAACCTCCTATGAGTTACAAGTATCATCTTCCCATGTAGGAATGTAAACAGTTTAACTTTATTAAGGCTCTTATGATTTCCCTTCCTGTTTACCTTTTTTATGCTTTACTTGAGTCTTGTTTTTGTAAGTCAAAAATTTCCATTCAGCTCTTGGTCATTTCATCAAGAATGCTTGACAGCCCTCTGTTTCATTGATTGTCCATTTTTTTTTTCTTCTGAAGGATTATACTACATTTTGCTGGGCAGGTTATTCTTGGTTGTAATTTAGCTCCTTTGCCCTTCAGAATATCATATTCCAAGCCCTTTTTTTCTTTAATGTAGAAGCTGCTAAATATTTTGTTAATCCTGACTGTGACTTTTTGATAATTAAATTATTTCTTTCTGGCTACTTGCAATTTTCTCTTTGACCTGGGAACTCTGGAATTTGGCTATAATATTCCTAGCAGTTTTCATTTTGGGATTTCTTTTAGGAGGTGATTGATGGATTATTTTCACTTTTATTTTATGCTCTAGTTCTAGAAGGGTAGTTTTCCTTGATGATTTCTTGAAAAATGATGTCTATGCTCTTTTTTTGATCATGGCTTTCAAGTAGTCTAATAAATTTTAAATGATCTCTCCTGGATTTGTTTCCCAGGTCTGATATTTTTCCAGTGAGATATTTCACATTGTCTTCTACTTTTTTGTTCTTTTGGTTTTTATTGTTTCTTATTTTCTCATAAAGTCATTAGTTTACATTTGCTCCATTCTAATTTTTAAGACTTTATTTTCTTCAGTGAGCTTTTTTGACCCTGTTTCCATTGGGCAAAATCTAAGGCATTCTTCTCCTCATTGACTTTTTGAACCTCTTTCACCATTGGGTCAAGTCTGTTTTTTAAGGTGTTATTTTCTTTAGTATTTTGGGTGGGTCTCCTTTTCCAAGCTGTTGACTAGTTTTTCATGATTTTCTCACATCATTCTCATTTCTCTTCCTAATTTTTCATCTATCTCTCTCTCTTACTTGATTTTCAAAATCAAGTTCTTTCATCTGGTTCCTTCCCATCTTCTTCTAAATTATTTTGTATATGTCTATATATGTATACATCTCCCTCAATGGAATATAAATTCCTTGAGAGAAGACATTGCTTCATTATGTCTGGGAACCCCAATTGCCTAGTAATGCCTGTTTGGCACATAGTAGGTAGTTAATAAATGTTTGTTCATTGATATGTATTCTTTGGTATATCCAGTAATCTTCTGGTAAATATTTAACAACTAGCTCTCTGGGAGGAAAAATCTACATATGACATCTTTTTAATTGTCATCTATACTGTTAAACTTAGATAATCAACAAAACAACAATTCAATCCTTGATTTATCGCTACTTTTGATTCCCAAGGAATAAATGCTCACACTGAAAATTTTTAATAATTAGCTTTTGTGAGCGGGTTCCAGCATACCCCTGGATGTATCTTTGGTTTCATTAGTGTGGATACTCCTTCCAGTGCTGCAGGTTATAGCCCAACTATACTTTCTTATCCTGTAGGTCTCTTGATGGTACATTACCATTGCTTCTCTGCAGAGATATAACCAGCATTCTGGGTACCTTTATTTCTCTTCAAATTGTATGTTTATCAGGCTGCCCAGGGGTATGTAGCTCTTGTTACATAATCAACCTTCTTTATTTTCCAGTCATACTTAATTCTGAAAATACTCTTTATGTGACTTTCCTAAATTTTTTGCTGTGTTACAACCTACTCTTGCCTACTTTCTTCCTGTGAATTAACCTAGCTTATAAATTTAATTTTTTGAAGATAGCCTTAGTGCATTATCAGGAAAAACATTGTTTAAAAAAAAAAGATGGGCCTTCGTTCAGGGAGATGCTGGCTATCATAAAACTTGCAGTTTCCCAACATCAGGGTAGCCTTCCCTCCGCAAGTTGTTCCATTCTTGGCCCAGATCTTTATCCATGTACGTTGATGGACAGGTTCTCAAGATTGTTCAACTGAATTTCTCGTGTTTGGAAATAGTGTAATGGTAATGTAATTTGACCCCTTTGTATTGGCAAGTAAGCAGGTTCTTAGCACTTAGTAACTAATTAAACCTCTGTGAAAGAAACAGAAGGTATGAACCCCTGTTCCTTATGTAACAGGAAGGGGTTGGCTGAAACAGGAAGCTAGTGCTGTGTGCATATAAGAAAAGCCCCAGAAAGGCACAGTCAGAATTTCTTGGAGCACTGTGGAGGCAGAAGCAGCTGCTGGGAGGAGGCTGAAGAGGAGCCCAGGAGTCCAGGAGCCCTCTCCCCCCAGGCTGGATAAGGCAATTCTGATTTTTTGAACAAGCTGCAGAAGACTGAGGAAGCATGACCAGGATGCAGGGACTGTCTATTTGTGGCTTGGTTGAGCCTTGAATTCCCGGGAGCAGAAACTGTGAAGGATTTGAATGTGGAGCAGGACCTACCCAGAGAGCTGGACAAGGATCTGGGAACTGTCTGCCATTGAACCCAGGTGACAGTCTGGTGAATCTGGGTAGAATCTGGGACCAGGGAATCTGAGAACCGGTCCCAAGTCAAGATGATAAGACCTCTTCATGGGTACTGAGGAATAATGAAATTGTAGTTTACTAGTGACCTAGGGGTGGAGGGTTTGTGTATTCCCTAATGATTGTACTTAGTGATTAATGATACTTAGTAATTGATTGCTGAATAAGTAACTGATTGAGTTAATTTAGTGTGCCCCATGAGTGGAAGACTTTCACTATTGTACTTTGAGATGATTGTTCTTTGTTCCAAATATTGTGACCACTTTGGTGGAAACTATGTGGCCATTTTAATGATAAGCTGTTGTGAATATTATATTGTGATTTTCTTTGATAAGTTGTAATATTGTGAATGCTGTACCTTGATTCTCTGTGAATGTTTTGCTTTGATTTGTTATGGAATAAATAGGACCTTGAAAGCTGTTCACAGTAGCAGTCCTCTGGAAAGTTGCTTGTGCGTGGCATTACAAATGGGCATTCTTCATATAGTTGATTTGCTTTTTTTTTTTTTTTTAAGGGGGGGGGGGGAGGTAGGGCAGTTGGGGTTAAATGTCTTGCCCAAGCTTACACGGCTAGTAAGTGTTAAGTGTCTGAGGCTGGATTTGAAATCAGGTCCTCCTGACTCCAGGGCCAGTGCTCTATTCACTGCACCACCTAGCCACCCCATCATCTAGTTGATTTAATATATTTGGAGAGACAAGCTAAATGATATTGTAGGGACTCCTCCTGCCTTTCACTTCAGGTGTGACACAACCTCAGTCACACCCTTCCTCTAATACTCCCAAGCCTGCTGCTGCTTCTACTATTTCAGGATTTACACTGGGCAATAATCTCTGGGTTTTCAGGGTCAGGGATGGGGTAAATTAGAGCAGCTAGGGTTTACCCTGATATCTTGGCTCCCAGAAGTTCAAGTAGGTGATTTTTTTAAACATCCAGGTTGTGGGCTGATAGCCCCAGGAGAAGCTTCTGTGGCTGCTGTGGGCCCTGCACATTCTTTTACCCAGCTTTGACAGATCCTCTGTCCAGGGGTGAGAGGTCTGCAAATCGCCCTTGTGGTGGGTGAATCCGCTGGCTGGGGCTCGCTCTCGCTTTACTGTGGTCTGCTCTCAGGTCTGTGCTGGTGCAGCCCCCACGTGCTCCATGCTCCCCCTGCCCAGTCCTATGTGGACATTTTCCTGGACTGGGAATCTGCTCCTCTCTGTCTCCCAGTGGATTCCATCACTCTAAAATGTGTTCAGATTCATTTTTTAGAGGTTAGTGATTGTAATGTAATACCAAGCAAAGGCAACTTCCCTGGTTCAAAATACCAGCATAGGTACTCTCTATTTTATTCAGTAACAAACCCAGAACAGAGAAGATCAAAACATGACATCATTCAAAATACAGCATTTACTAAGTGTGATTAAATAATCTCCAAGTACTACCCCACCCCAGGATCTTCCAATCATTCAATCAATTACAAAGTCCCTGTTCTAAATACTACTCCATCCCTAGGCTATACCTTAATTAAGTCCACCACAAAACCCCTCTTCTCAAATGGAGATTAGTTTCCAAACATAGGTAAAGTACCTTCATTTGTCAATCACAGAGCACAATAAGGTCAAAAGTTCCCCACCCCCAGGATCACAATTGAATCTACCCCAGAGTTACATCAAGTTTAAACACAGCACTTAATACCCAAATGGAGGTCTTCATCTTGACAAGAGGCAAGTTCTCAGCAATCTTAGTTCCTGGGGAGACAAGGCTTAGCAAGGCCATAAGATACATTGCCAGTCCCTTCATGAATTTATCCTCTGTCTGTAGAACAGTCCTAAAACCCCTGAACACATTAGCAAAGCCCTCTCCCAGGATTTCTGTAAACATACAACAAGAAAATCCTTCTTCAGGGCTTCTGAACCAACAGAAAGGCTCCCAGACCCCTGCAACAACAGCACTGTCCCTCACCAGTGGACAGTATTCACTCTGTCTGCAGGACAGTCTCCAGACCCCTGCAACAACAGTACTGTCCCTCACCAGTGGACAGTATTCACTCTCTGTCTGCAGGACAGTCTCAGGCCTTCTTAGCGAACAGCCAGGTTCCAGGACTTCTTCAACAAAAGGACAGTCTTTCACCAGTGGACAAATCTGGCAAAATAACATCAAAACAGACAGACAAAGTACCAGCAAAACAGCCATGTCTCCTCAGTCCTTGGCAGCTCAGGGGGCAGGTCTCAAAAGTCCAGGGCAATTCAAAGCGGCCACCAGCAATCTCTTAGTCTCTCCCTCTCCACGAGGTGCTGCTTCCAAAAAGAACTTCCGCCTCTCTCTTGTGTCTCCAAATCTACGTCACCAGCTCCTCCCAATTCAGGACTTTCTTTTCACATCAACAAGCCCATCCCACAGGTGGGATTAACAAACTCTGGGTTTTAACACAATCAATTTGAAAACCAAGCCAATACAGGGGAATCTTTAATTGCCATTACTATCACAGTGATGGAATTCAGAGGAGTTCAGATGGGTTTCTGCTTCTATTCTGCCATCTTGTTCCACCCTCCACAAGTCCTAAGTGAGATTGTAAATCTCATTTGGGAAGTTTTTCAGTGATCCAGTTATATTTAGCACTCTGACTACTCTTATCTTGAGAACCTCATGATGTGTAAAAAATTCGTCTTCCACTTTGACACTGAATAAAGTTATCTCATATCTTTCACAGAATTAAGTATGGGAGTATTACGTAAGGGAGACACCTCATTTTAGGAGAATTTTTAAGGCAATTTTTTGTTCTACTAAATGAAATGCCGCAAAGAATAAGTACAGTGGATCGTGTATTTTTTGCATCTTTTTAGTAAGTTGTGTGACTATAAGATACACAAAACTATAGTTTGCTAAATCTTTCCTGTTACTTTCTCAATTTTTTCTTCAAAGATGCACTCAATGCACATATGTATTACCCTTATTTTTTTCATATAGGTAAGAAAGAAAGGGACATAGGACCTCAGTTATTAACATTCTTTTGAAATGATTATTGATTTGAAAACTCTCAGTAAATGATATGCAGAGAAATAAAAAGACAAAAATAAAATATTCTGTGCCCTGAAGGAACTACATTCCACTGGGTGTACAACACCTACACACAGAAAAACAAATATGAGGCAATTTTAGGAAGGACAGAGAGCACTAATAACTGGAGTGATTTGGAAAATTATTGACTTAAGATAAACAAGATAAACCTTGAATTGAGGTATTGGCTTTAAGAGGTAGAGGGAATTCGTTTTTGTTACTGAGGATAACCTCTGCAAAGGCATGGAGATGAGGGATAGAATTCTGAGTTCAGGAAACAAATAGCAATTTACTTTGTCGAAATGTAGAGTTTCTTGTAGCAGGTTAGTATGAAACAAATTTGGAAACAGAGGTTTAGAGTCCAGTCATGGAAACTTTCACATGCCTAGCACAGGAGTATGTATATAATAGAGAGCTCCTACAACTTTGAAAGTAGAGGCAACATGGTCAAACACATGCTCCAGATAGAGAAATTTAGCATTTCATTTGAGGAATGGATTCGAGGGGGGAAAATGCAACGTGAATTGGGAGACCAAATAGGAGAATATTGCAGCAGTAAGTCCATTTGAGATATGATGATGGTCCAAGGCAAGTGGTCTTATGACTGGTGAAAGGAATAAATGTGAAAGGATGTTGTATACTTTCTTCATAAAGCAGTTTGTCATGTCAACATAGAGATATCTTAGACCATAATGAAAAACGGTAACTCTATTCAATAACTCCAGCTATTTGGCAAATTATTATTTTTGTACAGATATTAGGCTCACTTTTTTTATCTGTTATCTTGCTAATGTTTGCTCCACTTTGATTTACCAGCCGTTTAACTTTGGAATTTGTAAGGTCATATATTTGAAGTTGTAAATGAATGTAGAGAGTATCCCTTCTAACTCCCTTATTTTACAGATGAGGAAAATAAGACTCAGAGAAACTAAATATCTTTTCTTAATATTGCCCAGGTAATAAGTATCAGAATAAGGATTGGAATTCTGTTAATGCTGTAATTGTTTGATAATGCAAGCAGAACATATCTTTGATACTGTTTTACAAGGTTTGGTTTTTCTATTTTGAAAATTATTTTTCTAATTTTATTTTCATGCTGATGATTCTCATTCATATTTAGACCTCAAGACTTGTTAATGTGGATTCTGTTGCAATTATATATATAAAAAAAGTAAACTACCTAAAATATGCAAACACTAATACCTAAAATATAAGCTAGAAAGTTTTGAAAAAATGAAGAAATGTTAAATGAAAAATGTTAGTTTGCAGAGTGATAGATGTATAATTAATTTAGCAGGTGAATTTAATAATTCCCCATAAACACAACTATTATTTTACATCATTGTGAAAGAACAATTTCTTACATTGCATAATGTTATTAATAAAAGTGATATGATCATACTCTTTTAAGGAATCTCATTTTATTAATAAATAAGCTAGAAAATACTTTGATCATCATAGAATCTCTAGTGTTAGCTATTGATTTTTTCTTTTATTTGTAAGGTTTAATGGCTATTGTAAAATACCTTAAAATGTTATAGACAAAATCCATATATAACCGTCGTATTTTCTTCTGTATCAAAAAGGCGTCATAAATTTAAAAACATAAAAGGCAGTCTTTATTGTTAATGTGAATGATTTGAGACCCTTTCCCGAACTATAATTTAAAGATACTCAGAAATCTAATTATCTTTGATTAAGTTCTAAAAATTTCAGAATCGCAGTTGGACCTGCTGAGTAGTATTCCTCTGCCGAGAGATGGTTCATTTGAATGGATTGCTTCATAAAAAAAAGCCTCTTCTATTAGGGTTTTTTTTCCTCCTTATTAAACTTGCTTAGCATTTTATTCCTAAAAGTTTTTTTTCCCAAAATATTTTAATTTTAAACTTAAATGCTAGAACTTAAATATACAATAAGAAAAGAAAAGAAACGTTATTAACTTAAATATTAAAACAAATTCAAAATGAGAAAAGGAAAAAAAAAGCATTGCCATATATATAGCAGAACGTAAGAGAGGATTCAAAATATACAGCAGTGAATTTCCATTTCAAGAAAGCCTGTATAATAAATACTGCACATTATGTTCAGAGATGTCTATCTTTGCTTCCTTTAAAATTTTCTTTTGTTCTCTGCTGTGCTTTTTTACTTTGTTCTTCTCCCCCCCTTCTTCTCTCTCCTTCCCCAAGAACTCTATACAATTAAGTACAGATATATACACTCAAATTTATACATACATATACACATAAACCTACATATATGTCCACACAAAGATATTTATATGTACACATACATACACATACATATAGTGAGATATCTATAATTATACTCATATGTGGACATATTCATATGCATTTATATAAGACTGTATTATATTTATTTGTCCTCTTTCTCTGAGGGTAGTAAGCTTCATAAGTCTGAGTCTTTCCATATTTTTCTAAGTCCACCAGCTCATCATTTCCTATACCACAGAAATATTTCAACCCTATACTCAAATTACTTTAAATAGTCTAAAACAATATCGATATGACTCACATATAGTGTAGTTTCCCTATTTTTCTCTTTTGATTAAATCTATTTAACTTTGTCTGAGATAATGATTACTGCTTTTTTTCCCTAATAAATTCTATTCTTGATCTTTCTTTTATGTTTGTGTGTATTTCTTATTTCTCTGTCCCTGCTGATTCCTCTACTTTACTTCTATTTACTGCTATCTTCTCCTCCTATATCACTTAACGTACCCACATTCCAAGGATCCCTCCCTTGTCCTCCCAGGCTGCTTAACATTTTCTGATCTATTTTGTGTCACTCATTTCCTATGGATATAAATTAGTGTACAATTGTAAAGAAATTTAAAATATTATTATTGAAGATATTTTATACATCCTTATATATCCTTATGTATTTATCATATAAATCCTTTACATTTATTATAATGACAACTTTTTAAAATTGACTTAGGAAAAGCTTCATAGTTTTATTTTTGTGATTTCTGAATAATAAATAAATTGTACTTTTTCCAGGAAGTGAAAACATATATAAATTTTTTTAAACTATTGTTTCCCTGTGGCATTGATGAGATAAACAGAATAAGATCATCATCCTTCTGTTTTCATCTTGAGTTTTCTCTGCTTTTTATTAAACTTCTGAAATGTATTTCCAGTAATTCACAAACCTATTTGATACTGTACTTTGAACCTTCAAAAATAAAATTTTTGTATCATATCCTGTGTTATATGATAATATGAACTGTGGTTATCCCTTCTACTTTGCAGCTTTCCCCATTACAGTTTCAGTATATTGCAGGTCAGCATAAAAAATTAAATGGGAATTTTTGGGGAGTTTTGCCGAAGGTACAGACAACTCGTGAAGGCCAGAAGATGACACAGAACAAATTTAGAAAGTCAGAAATGCATAAAGTATATATACATACACATATACATATATATATAATATTGTATAATATCAACATATCTTATGTTTTAATGCCATAACTTCTCTTGTATGAAGGGAGGGCCAAAAAATTTTATGCGGATTTTCCAGATCAAAGGGGCGCTCTGTTCCTCCAAACCCCACAATGCAGAAGAGATAACTGTACTTTAGTTAAGAGACTTGAATGTTGCCCAAAGCCTTTTTTTTTTTGGCTTAAACATTCTGGGATTGATATTTTCTTTCATCTTAAAAGTCTAATCAGTTCCACAGGAATTACAGAAAGCCATGGAAAGGCTTTCTTTTTCTTTCCAGATCTTGAGTGCCATCTTTTAGCTTTTCCTTGTACTTTTTTTTCTTTTGCTATCCTCTTTAGGTAGTCTTATAAGCAATGGTATATAAATGAAAATGCTGGCAGTTAATGTCTTAAAATAGACTGAGACCAGTATCTGTTCTGTTTGATGCCTGAAATTATATAATTGCCAGTAAGCTGGTCTGCAGCCAGGAGGTCCTGTATTAAAATCCAGCCTTAGACACTTGACCCTTAGTATCTGTGTGACTGAGCAAATCACTTAATCCTAGTTACTGAGAGAGAGAGAGAGAGAGAGAGAGAGAGAGAGAGAGAGAGAGAGAGAAGCAATTCAGCAAAGCTAATTCTTAATTACATCAATTTAGTTTGACAGTATATAGACTGATCCATACCTTAAGTTACCCACTTCTGCAGAGAAGATAGGGGGATGCATTTGAAGCCAAATGTCGTAATTACATAGCAATCAGTTTGAGCTTTAATTTTTTTTAATATTTGCATTATTGTAATATTATTCTGCCTATTTTTTCACATGATTCCTAATTTGCTTTGTATCTGTTCATCTCAATCTTTACTTCAAATGCTTCTCAAAATTCTTGTTATTTATGTTTCTTATGAAAGTAATATTTCATTAAATTTATGTATCATAATTTGTTTTACCATTCCTTAAACTTTGTTTCCAGGTTTTTGCTATTACAAAAAGTGCTGCTATGAATTTTTTTGTGTAAATATGATGCTTTTTTCCTCACATCTCTTTACTCTGAGTTATATGCCTTAAAATGGATTCTTTTGGTGAAAGCATATAAGTTTTTTAGTCACTTTTTAATAGTATAATTCCCATTTATTTTCCACAATGATTAGACAACATCACATCTTCATTAATCAATTAAGCAACAAATCAGTTTATCAACAAATATTCATTAAGGATCTAATGCAAGGAATTCTTAACCTTTTTTTTTTACATGAACCTCTATAGTCAGATGAAACTTTTAAACCCCTTGTCTCAGAATAAGGTTTTTAAATTATAAAGTGAAATATATAGAATGATAAAAGAAGTCAGTTATAATGAAATATAAAAATTTAAAATGTTCCACAAAAAGTTAATGTACCACAGGTTAAGAACCCCTGAATTCTGCCATGTTTAAGGCACTATACTACAGGTGCTAAGTAGACAAGTAGACAAGATATGCTCAATAGTAAGAGGGAAGTTTGGTAGAGGGGTAGGTTTTGAGGGGGGAAATAAGTTTCTCTTTGAGTATAGAGAGAAAAGAGATACCTTCTCATGATAAAATTAATGTGCCTGATGTGCATGAATATCTACAAAAGTAATCTGAAGAAGAGTGAAATGGGAGAAGAATCAAGAGAAAGTTGTATCAAGAAAATCCAGAGAGGAGGCAGTGTGCTGCAGAGAGGTCAAGAATTTATTTTGTATATGTTCTGAATCTAATTATATATGTAAATATTATGTCTCTGATAGGGACTGTTTTATTTCTGTCTTTGTATCTTCAGTGTCTGGCATGGTGCATATTTAGTAGGTGTTTAATAAATGCTTATTGATTGATTATAAAACACTTTATTCATGTTGCATCAGTGGAAGAAGTTTCTCTACAAAAATTAAATCATAAAGGTGGTCCAAAAAGGAAAAACAAAATCCCTATGAGGAGGGAATAGGCCTGTGGTAATTCCTTTTATATTTACTTATTTTTTCTACTTATCTATCTCTTTGTCTATCTGTCTATTTTCTTGGTGTTAACAGTTTTATTTTCCTAGACTTCAGGGTTTTATACATGCAAAAAAAAATGGATGGAATAGAATGGAACTCAGTTCTTTAAATATATATAAAAGACAGGCAATTTTACAAACATTTCAAGTTATCTCAAAACAGTGTATTTTATAGACCAAAGAGTAATTCAATTCCATTATTCAACTTTTTGTTACATACTGTATTCAGACCACAAGAGTGTTAGTGAGCTAACATTAGATTACAATGTTTGGACATATATTAAGAGTAAATCCTTTTAAAGATAATATGAGAGAACCTCAATAAAGGTAAATTACTTATGATAGCCACACAATTTTCAAGTTGTAGAGTGTCCTTTGAAGCCAACTCTTTTTTTTTCCATTTCAACATGCTGTTTTTGTTTTCACAAAATATAAAGATTCAGAATGGAAATACATGCTTTCTACCTGTTTCATAAAAACCATTCTGTGTTGCTTTTTATTGTTTTCTTCTATCAATATTACTTCTGCCCCTCCCATCTTGACATTTTTCATTTATATTGCCTTTTGTATTGTGTCTCTTTGTGTACAAGATTACATGTGGTTACTGGCTAACTGACCAAAGGAAATTTTTAAGATCAGTCAGAAAGAGTAGATAATAGAAGTTAGTAGCCTGGGAATATTTAACCCAATTATAAAATAGTTATAGAGGGTCTTTTTAATTTTTTTTCTTTTTTGTTATGAACTTACTCATTTATAATCATAAGCCTCTAGCAATATATACACAAGATTTTTCACTATGACAAAGTTGGATTTACATTAGGAATTCATATTTGTTTGAACATTGGATAACCTATAAGTATAATAACTCATACTAACAACAAAACAATTAAAATCACTTGATTTTGTGGATAGATGCAGAAAAGACTTGTGACAAAATACAAGACATGTTAAAAACACTAGAAAGTTCAGGTATGATAGTGTACACCTAACACCCCTGCTATTAGGGAGAATGGAACTGACAGATCTCTTAAATTTGGGATTTCTGAGTATAAAGTCAAGCACATCAGCTTTCCAGAGGACTGCTGCTGTGAACAGCTTTCAAGATTCTGACTACACAGTATAGTGAACCCTCTATTTATTCAATAGGAACAAACTAAGACAAAATATTTAAAGAAAATCAGGGTACAGCATTCACGTTACAACTTATCACTAAAATAGCCACATAGTTTTCACCAAAGCGGTCACATAGTTTTGAACAAAGTACAGTCATTTAGTAACTCAATCATTCAATCATCCTTAAGGAGGCTTCCTTAAGGGACACAAAGTACCCAAGTCAAAGTCCTCCACCCTTGGAGTGCAGATAAGTTACAATTTCATCAGTCACTACTCAGTACCCTCTTAAGGGATAGTGGAAAGTACAAAAACCATCCACCTAGGTCACAAGTAAGTTACAATTTCATCAGTCACTACTCAGTACCCTCTTTCCTCAGTCACTACACAGACAATTTTATCTTGATTTGAGGCAGGCTTTCAGCTTCCATGGTTCCTCTTCCATGGTCCCAACTATTGCCCAAATCTAACCAACTACACCTGAGTTCAAAAGCTTACTAATAGAATTGGATCTATAGACCCAGTCTTTAATAAAATAAAAATAAGAACACTAGAAATCCTAGGAATAAATTGACCTTTTTAAACAATGTCAATTAAAAACCAAGAACTATCCTTTCTAATGGAAAAACACTAGAGGATTTTCTTCTAAAGACAGGGGATGGAGTAGCTATGTGGCTCACTGAATAGAGCACTGGCCCTAGAGTCAGGAGGACCTGAGTTCAAATCTGGCCTCAGACACTTAACATGTACTAGATGTATGACCTTGGGCAAGTCACTTAACCCCAATTGCACTGCCCTCCCCCCTCAAAAAAAAGACAAAAAAAAGATGGGGTACAGCAAAGATGTCCATTGTTACCACTGTTATTTAATAGAGGTCCAAAAATTATACCTATAACAAAACAAAAAAGATATAGAGGAACAGAGTATTTTACATATATTATCTCATTTGATGACAGCAACCCTGTGAGTTACATATTATAAGCGTTATTATCCTCATCTTAAAAATGAGGACACTGAGGCTTAGCTTTAATGACTCATCCATGTTTAAACAGCTATTAAATATTGAGGTGGTGTTAGAGTCCAAATATTTCTGACCTCAATTTCAGCCTGCTTTCTACTACTCAACACTGCAGAAGTTCTCCTTGAACTATATACCCAAGTTGATAGTAGACTAGAAAGGTTTATCAGGAAGCATGATCATTGATATGAATAGTATGTTTCCATTTCAGCATCTCCATTCTATATTAATTGATAAGGAGAACCAACTATTTATCTGTTTAAAAGTTTTCAGTCTTTTATTTTTAGAAAGAAAACCAGAATTTATTCACATTTCTGTCTTTAAAACAGAAGCTCCTAAATATTATTAACTTATAAATAAAAAGAACAAATAAATGAATAAAAGAACTATTTTTATTATTTATATTTAAATATTTCTTTTATATTTAAATAATTTACCAGTTGCTTTATAGCTCCTACTATTAATATACAAATAGCTTCTACTTTTAACTTACAAAAAATTGAAAGGTACATTTACTTAATAATTAAGAGGGAAAACATTTAAATGTCGACAGAAAAATAGACTGTCAATGACACAATTGGTATTTTGCCAGACTTAGGAAAACTGAGTTCAAATCCTGTCTCAGACATTCAGACATTCATAAACTGTGTGAACCTTAGCGAGTCACTTAACCTCTTTTTGTCTTGGTTTCCTCACCTATAAAATGGAGGTAATAATAGTACCTACCTCATCACTTGTTGTAAGGATCTAATGAGATAATATATAAAGTTCTTGCAAACTTTAATGTGCTATATAACTGATAACTGTTATTAGATTAGTAAGGAATAACTTCAAAAGAAACTGTATCCATGCTTTCCTAATACAATTATAAAGGTGTTCACTACACAGTAGAATTTTATGAATATTTTTCCCTCAGTCCCCATGTAATTGAACCACATCTCACCTCTATTGTTTTCTAATTAAGAAAGACCTAGTCAGTAAGTTACTTGCACTTGGAAATGTGGAATCCATTTGGATACAAATTTATATTATTTTGAATTACCACTGTTTAGATGTGAAGAATGCCTATGTAGATGATAATATTTTTGATGGAGTAGCATTGGCATTGCATACTGAAAATATTTATGTGTGTCATGTTGTAAAATAACCTCAGGCTAATCTGTCCACCATGAGCCAAACCATTGCCATATGGGTGACAGAGAAGACAGAGTTTACTGTAGACAAAAGAGGTACTCAGGGATGAGATTATGCTCCAGGATCCCATTCTGAAGTGTGAAAGAGAAGAGGGGCAATTACTGAGTCATCACTGATTCTTTTGTTACTGTCCTTTTGGGTTGAAATCCTGGAATGCATATTATCTTATAGGCAGTCATTTCATAGAAATGAGGCTAGGATTCTGTATAGTTTTTACCTTGTGAAATTAATAGTTGATATCTAGAACTTTTTATTCTGTCTTCTGCTTTAGGAAAACAGAAAGTGGCAAAAACTGCAAATTATTTGAATATAGTAAAATTCCATGTATTATTAATCTTAATGACTATAAAATATTAATTTAATGACTATTAGTTTAATGCACTTTTGACTGTTTGTCAATAGTAAAAGGAATATGCCTTTCATTATTAGCTCTCAAATCTTTTAACTAAGAGAGGTCTTTTCTAAAAAGTTAATTTTCAAAGTATAGGTTGCATTTAGTATTTTCCTATTAAATTCATAAGTGATGTTTTAATTATATATGCTTTTCTGATAGACAATAGATACTGTGAAAATTGTAAAAATTACTATAAACGTATATATAATTATGTGCATGTATACACACATGTATTTGTGTATGTGTTTATATGTCTAAACACATGTGCATACATACATGCATGCACACACATTTGGTGGAGGGAGAGAGAACAACAAATAACCAGTTTTCTTTCTATTTTGACCTAAATGCAGTTGTATATCTGAGCAAATCTCATAGTCGAAATACTTTTGTACCTGAATATTTTCCAATTAATTTTTATTTATCATTAATTGAAAACTGTCATCCTTGACCTAAATATAAATAGATCATACTTCTGAAATTTTAATGCTCTGTGACTATGTGTACAAATGCATGCAAATCAAAAGCAGAGGAAGGAAAAATTTTAAATGCAAAGGAGATCATTGATACCAAAACATAAATATATGTGTGTGTGTGTATACACATATATACAAACATATACGTGTGTGTGTATATATTCATTATAGCATTCTCAGGGTCAGGTATCTAATGAATATTATTATTAGATATATTTAAGAGAGCCATCAGCATCAGTGCTGACACTGGATTACCCAGAATGAGTGAGAATATTAGCTTTATAAACTAGTATGACATTTTAGATTTACTCTTTCTCTGATAATATTTAGGATTGATTTTACAGGTTGAGTGAAATCTGTATGTCTTATATAATGTAAACCTGGGTTTTGAAAAATTTGTGAAGCTATTCTTTCTAATCTACAACTGTAGCTATTAAATGTGACAAATATATTAACTTAATTATATTATATATGACCATTTTTACACTAGAAACTACAGTACAAATACTATTTTTTGTATCAAATTAGGTGTTCTTTTGGTGTTATTCTTTTTTTTTTTTTAAGCAATCGGGGTTAAGTAACTTGCTCAAGGTTACACGGCCAGTTATTATTTCTGGGTGTGGTGCTGAGTATCTGAGTCCGGATTTGATCCAGGTCATCCCGACACTGGAGCCGGTGCTCTTACTCGCTGAGCCACCTGGCCACCCCTTTTGGTGTTATTCTTAAACATAATGTTCAAAATATATATGTATATATGTATGTATGTATGTAATTATTTTCTCATAGATTTGCTATGTTTTGTCTGTTAGACAATTAGAATGTGAATTTTTGGGAGCAGGGACCACCTTGCTTTTTTGTATTTCTTTCCCAAGTGCTTAACACAGGGCTTTTCATATAGTTGTGTTTAATAAATGCTTTGTATTATTTATTCATTCATTTATTTCTCTTGAGCACAAGTCTTCTTGATTAAAAAATCATCTTAGTACAAAAAGGAGAAGGGGAAATAGCATCTATGTGCCAGGCACTATCCTAAGTGCTTTACAAATACTATCTCATTTGATCCTTATAACAATGCTGTCAGGTAGCTGCTTATTATTATTCCTCTTTTTAGGTGAGATAGGTGAAGCAGATTAAAGTTAAGTGACTAGAGTCATGCAGGTATTAAAAATCTGAGGTCTAATTTGAACTCGGGTCTTCCTGACTCCAAGTCATTGCACCACCTAGCTGCCTGGTATAAGAATCAGTCTGCCTATCTAATAGTAGTTATATGCTTGGGTATCACTGTGTTAGAAACAGTCCTTGCTACAATAAGCAACAATGGATCCTATAGTAATTTGAGAGTCTTGTTGATAAAATACAATTGTTTATTTGTAGGATATTTACTGATTATGATATGTTAATGTGTCTTTTGCGTAAATGATTTTATAATGTAATGTCATAAAAGGTTACTACCTCAACCCATCTAGGTAGTATTTCATATTACTTAGCATACTATTACATATCACTTAGATGTTTTTCTTTTAATTTGCACTTATCTCCCTCTTCTCATGCATACTTTATTAGTTTCCCTGCAAGACATGATACCATAGGTATTAAAAAAATTTTGATTTACTTTAGTTGGAGGACCTAATTTAAATTTTCTAATGCTAAATGGAGGATCTAATTTAAGAAATCTTTGTGAAGTAATCTTTTTCAAGGATCTTACTGTAAGTGTCAGTTCCTCTCCTCCCATCTGCCAAACCCCCTGTGTTCATTCTAATAAATGTTTAGGTGATTTTTATCTGTTTTTCCACTTTGTGATAGATGACATCATTTTGTAATTATAATTTGTTTCAGAAAAAAGAAAAATAGATACAGCATTTTAATCTTATGTGGTTTTTATATAGATATGATCAGTGTTATATACTTCTACAACTACAGTAACTAAAGCAGAATTCCACCTTTCTAGTTAAAGGAATTTATTCGTACCCTTGTGATCTCACTGCTATGGTTCGTTATGGATATAGACATATGGCATATGATCTGATATGAATATGGATGTGATATAGCTCCCATGGCAGAGAAAATTGTGTACTATAGTTCATATAATAATTATTACTATTTTCAAATAGTGTTATTCATCAGACAAGTACATGTCTTTAAGGTCTTTTCATATTCTATAGTCTTGTTTAATTTCTTCTTAATGCTTTAGCTTTGACATACACTTAACTTTGACACATCTTTACTTTTCCCTTTTTACATATTTGTTGGTAGGAATAGTCGAGCTTAATCAGTGGTTCTTTGACGTGCATGTTGTTTTGCAGTATAACAGTTTATACAAAGTGTGTATGTATTTTAGGGATAAGTCCTTTTTTGTTACAATAGACTCGAGCAAAATCCTTCCGTACATTTTAGCATTATGATGGTAACCCATATTCTTGACCAAGTAGAGGCCACACTCTGGTAGATTGTACCAAGCTGGAAAGGCTTCAAGTATAAACTTCAATATAGATTTTAATTCTGTTGTCTAAGAGTTATGTAACTAAATTTGGAGAGGATATTTGCAATTATTTTTGTCTATAATAACTCTCCAAGACAGTCTATAAAATTCTTACGGGTAACCTACATGCAGTGTAACTAACCCCAGCTCCTTGAAGTATTGAAGTATAGCCTTTCTCCTTGTAGCATATACCATTATAATGAGAGTATTAGTGAAAATTTAAAATGGATTCTTGGATTTTTTTTCAGAATTTTTGCTTAAAATGATAGCAAGTAAATATTTTTAACATGACAATTATTTTGCTCTTTTTCAGTCATGTAAATTGTACTTTGGCTTAATTAAGATATCAACATTCTCAAGGCTATAGGGTTATGATATTCTAATGGCAAGAAAGCCTTCTTTACAGGGTTAGATTTGCCTCTAAATATGAAAGCCAGAAACAAATTTTTACTTTTAAGTCCTTTAGAATTTGATGAGATTCTGATTGATTGTGCGTATACACAATATAAAATTTACAGACATTTTAACATATCTTGAACTTATCCCTCATGCATATTAGGTTTTATTTAAAGGTAGCCATTATTACTGAATTATGGATGACAGAATGCTATTTATTAATAATAAGACAGTATTTGCTACAGGTTAATGGGATTTGTTCTTCCCTTTGATTGAATTTTTTCCCATTCTTTTATAGATGCTTGTAACTACACCTGAAAAATGGGATGTAGTGACAAGAAAGAGTGTTGGAGATGTAGCCCTTTCCCAACTTGTAAAGCTTCTGATTCTTGATGAAGTGCATCTGCTGCATGAAGATAGAGGACCTGTATTGGAAAGCCTAGTTGCACGAACCTTACGGCAGGTAAAAGAAATTAATTTCATTTCAGAAACTCATTTGGATAATTGAACGATTTTGATTATTTGAAATGAATTTATTGTTACTTGCACCGATATATGTCATCCCTTACTACAAATGGCAACACTTTTATGTATATTGTTAAAACATATTAATATGTAGCATTTTATAAGGACAGTAATTATTTTACTTTAAAGAAATGTAAGAATATTTTTTATTAATTTATCTAACACTTGAACCAATTTCCCCTGTTTTCTAAGTATTTTTCATCATCTGTTTTCTAAGTTTTTCATCAGCTATTACAAATAAAGCAAAATTTAAATTATTTAACAAAGTCAAATATTGACTTGGCAGAATAGAAATTTATTACATCATTTTAAATAAATAATGACCCCTGATTCAAATTTATAAGAAAAAAAAGACAGTATCTATTTGATAAACACAGGATATGAATAGACATTTTTCAGAGAAAGAAACACAATCTATAAAAAGCCACATGAAAAGCTGTTAATAGCCATATTTAAAAAAATGCTCTGAATTGCTAAAAATTAGGGAACTTCAAATTAAAACAACCTCAAGGGCCCTTCTTGTATCTCTTAGATTGGTACAATTGCCAAAAAAAAAAAGGTAAGTGATAAATGTTAGAGGATCTGTGGGAAAACAGACACATTAATGTGCTCCTGTTGGAGCTGTGAATTAGTCCAGTCATTCTGAAAAGCAGTTTAGAATTATGCCCTAAAAACTATTAAAGTGTGCATACTCTTTGACCCAGCCATACAACTTATAGGTCTACATACAAAAGAGATCAAAGAATGAGGAAAAGGGCCCATATGTACAAAGATAATTATAGGAACAAACTTTGCATTGGCAAAATTTTGAGCATGCCAGTCAATTGGGGATTGGCAGAACAAGTTATTTCAAATAAATGTGATGAAATACTATTGTACTGTGAGAAATGATGAAGGGGATGGTTTCAGAGAAACCTGGGAAGTCTTGAACAAACTGATGGAGAGTGAAGTAAATGGAACCCAGAAAAAATATTATTCAGTAGCAGCAATATTATAAAGACAAGCAACTTTGAAAGTCTTAGGGACTCTGCTGACCACAATAACCAGTCACCATACCAGAGGATTCATAATCAAACATGTTACCCCCTGTGAGGCGTGATGAGAAGTGATGCACTCAGTGCAGATTGAGATATTTTTTGGACACGGACATTTCGGGAACTTATTTTGCTTAACAATACATGTTTGTCTTAATTCCATTGCCATTGAGTGGGAGATTTTCTTGCTTTCTTAATGGGAGTGGAGGAGAAAGAGCTGAGAGGGAGAGAAGGCCGATTTTTGTGGAATGAAAAAAAAATTTGGAAAAGAAATAAATAGATAGGGATCTTCTAAATTATTACCCAATACTCATGTTATGGTACATGGAAAATGAGTTTGGTCTTTTGATTTATTTGTTATTCCACTCATTCTTTTCTTATCATGAACAAAATGAAACTCAGTGGCTTAATAGATTAATCTTATTTAATCTATGTAACATGGATTTGATTGAATGTGAAAAAAAAAGAACCTGTAACCTAGCATGAGATCATGCTTCAGGTTTTCTAGAAAATGTTTTCAAATTAACAGGTTGTGAACATTGTATTGATTCCTGATAAATTCTAACATTATCTCCAAGCTGTGGTTTTGTATGCTGCAGACTCTCTCTTTGAAGTAAGAAATCATGTAAAAGATTGTTAATATATTAGCAGAGACTGACAACAAACCTGATGAAAATTATGACAAAATACACTCTATATAGTAAAACTGTACCGACAGACTTCAATTTATAAATGGGCTTTGTTTTTAAGTTTGTTATTTGCAATTTAAATAGTAGAAACATTGTTAGTGGAGGGGGTTTTCTCAAGCTAGCTCATAAAAGGCATAATGTAATAGAAATGTTAGACGTTTACAAGGAATTAAATAATACCAAAAAATTTTGAATTCTGATAAGTTCACAAAAGGGAAAAAAGAAATTAAGTGTTTTTTGAATATCTTGAATTTTGGTGCTTAAGAAAAATCTATTTAATAATTCATTTCAACAAGCAAGTATTAAGTGTCTACTATGCCAGGTGTGGCGGTAGGCACTGGAAATACCAAGCTTCTTATCCTGGGATGGGGGTGGAACAGAGTGGTGTTAATGAAGTTTGTGCACAAATAAATAGATTCAAAGTTTAATTGTAGGTAAGGTTTGGAGATACAGTAATACTTAGGAGAATCAGGAATGCCTCTTGTAGGAGGTTGCACTTGGCCTGAATTTGGTGGGGAGCTAGGGATACTTATCAGCAAGTAGTAGTTAAGTACCTGTTAACTTGTGAGGCACTATGCTTCTAAGGGTCAAAGTAAGGAAGGAAAACATTTCAGACTTGGGTAACAATCTGGACAAAGGCACAGAAATGGAAAATGTATCAGTTCTACACTTGCTTATGAAGTCAGTTTTTAGAGACAAAAGGAACATTTTGCCAGTTTGTCAAAAGTCACGATTCCCCAAAATGTGTGTAGTAGTAACTTCATTCATAACAAGAAAAAGGCACATGCATGTGGGGACTCCTTATACCAAGGAACCTGTGATATGGACAGAACCTTGCATATTTATTGGATACAGCAAAAAGGGGAGGTCTCATGGGAGAAGTAGAGGGCAGTCCTCTCCCAAATGGGAGTCGCATGGGAGGAGAAAGAGAACAATAGGTAAGGGAGAGCAGGAGGATTGGGAATGTCAAGACCATGGAAGAAGGATGTTTTGCTTCTCTGTAAGGGTCTCAGCTGTACAAACAGTTTATCAGTCTGGGTTAGACTGGCCAGAGCCAATGTTGTAGCCTACTCACCTTCAAGGGCACTGACAGTTTAATAGAGTTCAGTTCTAAAAGATCACTGTTGTTAGTTTGAGGGTGGTTTCATTCCTGGGAAATAGGGCAACTGAAGAAAACAAGCTCAGGGGGACCCTTAGCACAGTTAATTCAGGGTTATAAGGAAACAATAGTATGAAGCAGTTAAAACTTTATAGGTATGAAGAAGAAGAATAATTAGTGTGGGCTCAAGTATCACAAAGGAGTTCTCTTTATCTTTAAATTGCTTAGCCATCGCTAGGAGAATGACTTATGAATGTCTTCTTCCAGGAGAGAACTTTGGTACTGAGTGTTTTACCACTTTCTTCTGAGATTCTTTGTATGAATGATAGCCTAGATTTCTGGAAAGAGATAAGGGATGCATTCTGTAAGGGAGCGAAGTTTTTAATATTCAAGGATTCTAATACTTGGAGAAGGTGGGATGGGTAGGCATGTATTATCTCCCCTATCAACAGGTGTGTATATAAATTTGTTTATGTGGTATGTGTTTTCTAGTAAGCAATGTCAATTCATTTGCAAAGTATCATACTTCTTCTAGTTACAAAAATTCTAGATAGGAAATATAGTCTTATGAATTATAGGAAGCACTGTAGAAGCCACAGACTAGACATTATGGAATAAATCACAGCAGCCATAGTTCATCTGGCTCTGTCACAGCATTTCAGTCTTAGTAAGTTTAAAACAGATTTTTTTCCCTCTAAAATCTATCTCTTTTTCCCCATTTCTTTTGAAGGCATCACACTATCCTTCCAATCATTAAGGTTTGTAATCTTGGAGTTGTCCTTGACGATTCATTCTCCTACACCATCTAATATCGATCAGTCAGTCATCATTCCACACTTATTTATTAAGCTTTTATTTTGTGCTAGACTAGGTATTAGAGATTCATTTCATTTTTGTCTTTGAATCCTAGTGCTATGCACATAGAAGATGCATTATAAATGTTTCTTGAATATAAAAGACTGATCTAAAGGCTTCTGTGCAGGCAGGCTGAAGCCATTACTGAGTTCACCCCACAGTAATATTCTGTTTAGGTAAACATGGGAGAGGGGAATGATGACATATCATGGCACAGGAAATTCTGTTGTCAGCATTCCATATAACAAAAGAATGTTTGGGAGAGATTTTATTTAATTTAATAAACTTAAATATCTGAGGCATTAGGAATGAACAAAATCTTTTTTCCCATTGCCCTCTAATTCTTTCTTTCTCATCGACAGTTGCTGCATAGTGATTATCTCTTGCTAACACTGCACAGGACTAGTTACTTTAATCAGAGACATAAGGTTAGAAGTAGAAAGGAAAACAAGTCATAGGATTATAAACTCTTAGCTTTAGTGGTGGAAGAGGCCTTCATGGCTATGAAGTCCAACACCCGCATTTCTGAAGCTGAGAGAAGTGAAGTGATTTAAATATGGTTGTATACTAAGTGTTACAGAGTTTGAAAATCTTCACATTTGGCTGGATCTAATATCAGAGTTGTAGACCCTCTGTCAATGTCACCTACATTTTAGCCAAAATTTCACCAGTCTCACAAGTCTAGGAAAGACTAGAAAGCACTTTTTAAGTGTAGACCATGTTAGGGCTTGAAGCTTTGTCAGTGCTTACAAGTCTTGCTTACATATGACTTTTACCATGTTTCAGGCAAGATACCTTTTTGCAGTTGGTTATAGATTGTAAAACAATAGAGAAAAGGGGAGTGGGACACTTAGCTGTCTGATTTTATAATGGGACTCATGGGAAAACAAGAACTTGGTGTGGACTGTTTCTGTAAAACCATCTCATTCTTTTTATTAAAATGAATTAGTATTTAAGACTAACTATTTCCAGTAGATGGTAGTATTGTATTAAACACAATAGCATTTTCAGGGAGCTTTTAGGTAC
Source organism: Petaurus breviceps papuanus (assembly GCF_028583685.1). Lineage (NCBI taxonomy): Eukaryota > Metazoa > Chordata > Mammalia > Diprotodontia > Petauridae > Petaurus > Petaurus breviceps. Next base: position 54,503,225 of record NW_027187391.1, read on the forward strand.
TCCTGGTATAGTATGGAACTGACATAATTTTGAAAGTTTCTATACAATGGGCTTATAATTAAAATCTGTTTTAGGCATTATGTATGCTTCAGAGAAATTAAAGTAATACACATGGGGAAAGCATCAGTTAACTTAAACTGAAATTAATTTCAACTTTAGCACTGAGCTGATTTCAGGATCGTTGTATTGTTATATCAGTTCAGAAAAGACCAAATAGGTTTTTTTACCCCATTAATTAAAATCCCTTATAAAACTTTGCATTCTACATCAGTTACCACTTCCAGGATTTTCTAAATTATGTTTGCATCATTTTTGCAGCATAAAAACATAATAGTATAGGGGCAGCCAGGTGGCTCAGTGAGTAAGAGCACTGGCCCCAGTGTCCGGATGACCTGGGGATCAAATCCGGGCTCAGATACTTAGCACCACACCCAGAAATAACTGGTCGTATAATGTTGAGCAAATTACTTAACCCCGATTGCTTTTAAAAACAACACAAAACAAAACAAAACAAAACATAATAGTATGTTCCTTTAATTCTCTTCTTTTTAGAACCTCAAAATGAAATGAATACATTCTCAAGCTTCTCTATTTTGCATATATCTGTTTGTCTATCTGTGTGTTTATAAATGTGTGTGTGTACTCAAATGTCATATATCTGTTTGGAGCTTACCATGGTATATTATGTGAAATGTTATTCTATCCCTAGCTGCTGCCCTTCAAAACTTTCTACCTTTATGCCATTTCATAGACTGTTACCCCTTCTTTAGAATGGTATTCCTCCTCACCACAAATTCCTGTATTCCCTAGTTTCCTTGAAAGCACAGTTTAGGTGACAGTTCTTACTCTAAGGTTTTTCCTGGTCTCCCAGGTGCCTTCTCCCTTCCTCATTTTTTCACCTTTATTTTTAAAAATTACATTAATTTAAATTTTAAAATTTAATTTAAAAACACCCACCTTCTCCTATCTCCTCTCCTCTTCTTACATCCTCTCTCCCCCCCTCCAAAATAAAGAAAAACAAAACCTTGTAACAAATATGCATGGTCAAGAAAAATAAATTCCTGTTCTGGCCATATCCAAAAATTCATGTTTCAGTCAGCACATTGTGTCCAGCACCTCTCTTATTAAGAGGTGAATAGCATGTTTCCTTATGAATCCCTTTGAGTAATGGCTGGTCATTGTATTGATTAGAATCTTTCAGAGGTAGCTCTAGGTGGTGCAATGCACAGATATGAATACAAATCTAGTCTCAGACACCTTACTAGCTGTGTGACTCTGGCTAAGTCAGTTATAACCTCTGTTTGTCTCAGTTTCCTGAGACAGGATAGAAATAATAGCAGCACCTACTCTGTGGGGTTGTTGTGAAGATTATGTGAGTGAATATTTGTAAAAAGTGTTTAGCACAGTGCTTGGTGCATAGGAAGTACTATTTAAATACATGTTCCCTTCCCTTTCCCTTTTGTCTCCCCTTGTTTATCTTTACACTCTTATTTTATAAATGATTTTTCTGTTTCTACTCACTTTACCCAGCCTCAGTTCATACAAATCATTCTAGGTTTCTCTGAAATTGACTTCTTCATAATCTCATATAGCACAGTAGTATTTGTGTTCTATATACTTTAAATTTGTTCCTTAGTTGATGAGTTCCACCCTAATTTCCAGCTCTTTGCTACTAGAAAAAGAACTTTGTAATTTTTTTGCATATATGAGTCTTTTTCTTCTTTCTTTGATCTCTTTGAATTATAGATATAGAAGTAGGATGAGTAGATGTGGAAAGTTTAGTAGCTTTTTGACCATAGTTTCAAGTTGCTTTTCAGAATGGCTGGATGGCAGTTCACAGCTCCACCAGTAGTACATTAATGTGCTTGTCTTTCCCTAGCCTCTCCATTATTTGTTATTTTCCTTTTATTGTCAACTTTGTCAATCTGATGGATGTGAGGTAGGATTCTGAAGCTCCTTTAATTCACATTTCTCTAAATATTATTGATTTATAAATATAAACAAATTTATAAATATTTAAAAATATGACTGCTAAACTTTCTATGTGTTTTGTATTTACTTAGCTATTTATGTGTTGCTTCCCTCTGGTATAATGTTAGGGACTACAGATAAGACTTTTTTCCTTTTTTTGTCTTTGCATCCCCAACACCTACCTCCTCGGGCCTTAAAAATTACTTGTTTAATTGAAATAAATTTGTTAAATATCCTTTGTTTAAAGGTCTTTAATGAGGCGAAACCCTCCAACACTTCCATTCCACTTTTTATTTAGTACATTTTACTTTTGGATAGCTCTAAGTGTTAGGAAGATTTTCCTTATTTCTAAATCTGATTCTTTGTAATATGCCCCCAATGCTGCTAATTCTTCCCTTAGAAACCCAACAGGATATTATTCTCTCTTTCACATACTTGAAGGAAACTGTTAAGGTTTTGCCTCTCCTCTTCCCAGAATATACATTCTTCATTCTTTTAACTAATCCTTATATGGCACGTTCTCTTGACCATGCATCATCCTTGTTCCCATTTTTTGGACACTCTTCTGTTTTTCAGTATCCTTCCTTAAGTGGGGTGCTCAGAACTACACATATTGCTTTACCAATGGGTTCTCTTCAAGGTATAATACATTATGTGGTCACTTCCCTAGTCCTGGACATTACTATTGTTTAATATAGAATAAAATCACCTTAACTTTCTTGGTTTGCCAATATCTCACCATTAACTTATATTTTTATTACATTCCATATAACTTCCCCTTATCATTTTCAAGTGAACTATTTTCTAATCCCATTTCTTCCATCATACTTGTGAAGTTGATGTCTAGCACCCAAAGGTAAGATTTCACATTTATCATGTGTCATTTTTCATTCATATAGGTTGAATCTACACAGAGCATGATAAGGATTTTGGGACTTTCTGCTACATTACCCAACTACCTCGATGTTGCTACTTTTTTGCATGTCAATCCTTATATTGGACTTTTCTACTTTGATGGCCGTTTTAGGCCAGTACCTCTTGGACAGACATTTTTGGGAATTAAGACGACAAATAAGGTAAATATTCACTGTAAACAGCTTAATTTTTAAAAGTATATTTGGGTGACAGGTTGCTTCAGTAGCAAAGAATCAAATCATTAAAATTGTATTATGTGAGTCTGTTAATCTCATTTTTCCCAACCTTTTCCCTTACTACTTTCCCTGAAGCATCCCCCAAAATTCTTAATTTGCTTTTAGGTAACTCTTAAGAGCAATTTCACTAATAGACATTCTAACTCATGCCAATTTCTTAATACTTACTCTTGCAAATTCTTTTTGAATTGTTTGTATTTTTTCCTCAGAGTCTATATATAGTTCCCATTCATAAATTTGACATAATTGGGCATTCATAAATTTGAAATAATTAGGAAGACGATTCATATAAGTTAGTGAAATTTGTAATTTAAGGAATTTATGATGAATTAACAGTAGACCACTAAAATATATTTGGAAGAAGGTAGAGTCAAGACTGAGTAAGACAAAGAAGTTGAGCCTATCTCTTCTCTGTCTAGTCTCCACAATAATCTAGAAAATGCACCAGATCAAATTCTGATTGGGAAAGCATAGGGGCGGGGGTGGAGGGCAGGGGAAGAAGAATGGAAAACACTATCTCACATAAATGGAGTAGTCAAGAAGGACCTTGGGTCAAGGACCAACCTAGCTAAATCCAAAAAGACTTATTACTAAATTGTCCCTTAAAGTCATGAAATTTTCACCCACAGTTACTTTTGAAGATCAGGTCAGGCAATTTGCATCAATGGGGGCAATACTGATATCAGTGAAATTATAGATACTTGACATATTTAGGTACATAAACTACTTAAATAGTCTTGACAAAGTTACTTATTATAGTTTAATGACATCTAGTCTTGTAAATAAATATGTAGGAATATTTTATCTATTAAATATTCATTTTATACAAATAAATATTTTGATATATCTTGAAGATTCTTGAAAAAATAGTTCCTATTATTTTGCGTGTTCCTAGCAATTTTGATTATACTATTAATCTGCTTGTCTTTCTTACTAAGTGCCCAGTAGAGTGCTGGTAGTATCCTTTGTAATACCTAGCACATTGTTGGTGTTTAATAAATGCTTTCATACTTGCTTGCTTGAGTTTTCTTATTTCTTAATAAATAAGAATTCAGGGGTGGCCAGGTAGCACAGCGAGTAAGAGCACCAGCTCCAGTGTCAGGACGACCTGGAGATCAAATCCTGGGCTCAGACACTTAGCACCCACCCAGAAACACCTGGCCGTGTAACCTTGAGCAAGTTACTTAACCCCAATTGCTTAAGGGCAGCCAGGTGGCTCAGCGAGTATAAGAATTCAAGGGCCAATAGTTCAGACCTTGCTGAATTTAGTATAAATTTCAAATTTTTGGTGTCAAAATTAACGAGACTTTATTGTAGCTGAATTTTTAAAGGTAAGCCAACAGAAATATGTTCCCAAATTATATCAGCATAATAATCATTGGTTTTACTCTATATTTGCTAAAAGAAACTTACATAGAAGAACATTTTCTTTCTTTTTTTTTTTTTTAAAGCAATCGGGGTTAAGTAACTTGCTCAAGGTTACACGGCCAGTTATTTTTGTGTAGGTGCCGAGTATCTGAGGCCGGAACCGATCCCAGGTCTCCCGACGCTGGGGCCGGCACTCTTACTCACTGCGCCACCTAGCCGCCCCTTAGAAGAACATTTTTAAAAAGCCCATCTTGATTTAATGCATTTTAATACAGTCTTTGATTAACAGGTTTTTTTACTCATAACTAGATTACAGAAAAAAGACACAAAATTGATTTAAAAAATTTTATTTAAGATAAAAAATTATTCTCTACATTAAATCATTAATTTGTAGTGCAAAAACTAAGGGTATGTTCGAACTGTAGGGAGCCATTTCATGTATCTACACAGCAGGGTGTTTTATTATTTGGTAGTTATTAAGATGTGCATAATTTAGCCTTCATTAATTGTTTCAGGTGCCTTTCAGTAGTATATTTTTTTGCCTTTACTCAAGTGTGTATTAATTTTTGCTGTATTATCTAGTCTATTTCAAGTATATCATTAAGCAAAGACAAAGATCTACTTCTTGCCTTTACCATAGAATTCAAGTGAAAGTGGATTGTCTTTATGGAAAGCTGTAGGATAATTCACTATTTGGGATAGTCATTTTTTTTAACTTTAATTTTTTAAAAATCTCATTACATAAAAAGGTAAATCACATTAGTCTAATTAGATTGAAAAAAAATTTTTGCCAGTAATATTTGAATCATACTTGCATAAGAAAATGTTAGAATGATCATCGGATAACTATTGTTTGAGAATCATGGTGTCAACCACATATTAATTAAAAGAACATTTGTAATAACTTTTTTATCTTTTCATGGTAAAAATTAATAGAATTTAGAAGTCAATGCTTATGACTATGAGCCACCACCACTGCTGCCACTAATTTAGTCAACCCCAAGAAACCTGGTTTCTGGGAACATGGTTGATGCAGGACTATGCTCCACTCTCACCCCAGTGCAACAGACTTTTTAAGTTGTCTTGGGCTGGAAAATTGTTTCACCCTGTCCTGGGTTCTGGTAGTCCAGAATTTGTTTTGAGGTATTATTTAACATTGTTCAGAGGGCTTTGGGGGAGATCTGAGGCTGGTTCCTGCCTTTTCTTGGCACTGCCTCCAGTTAGTAAATTTAGAAATCTATCATAAACTCTTAATACTGGGTGAAAATATTAGTCAGTAAAATGTAATGAATGATTTTTAAGTTCCATATATTTCCTGATCAAATGTCCAAGTCAGTGTTACCTGATTATACAGTGATATTTTTCTTTCACTTCAAGTGTATGAGAGTACATTATCTTGAACATAAGTGATATTTCATAAAAGTTTGCAAAATTGAAATAACTTGGGATGAACATCATATTAAAAACAGTAAGAGGTCTGAACTTCATTGAGCAAATTCCTTCCTTCCTTCCTTCCTTCCTTCCTTCCTTCCTTCCTTCCTTCCTTCCTTCCTTCCTTCCTTCCTTCCTTCCTTCCTTCCTTCCTTTTCTTTTCGGAGGGCAATTGCCCAAGGTCACACAGCTAGTTTTTGTGTTAAGTGTCTGAGGCTTGATTTGAACTCAGGTCCTCCTGACTCCAAGGCTAGTTCTGTTCACTACATCACCTAGCTGCCCCAATTAAACAACAAATTTCTAATCACCATTTGTAGGCAATTATTTGGCCTTTATCTTTTCTTCAGTTTCTTCATCATTGATGGGGAAAATAAAATCAGTTTTCAAGTTACGTATTAGAGATTGGGCTGGTATGAAGGAATGCAAAAGTACATTTCCTGAGATGTCTGCTGTATCTGGACTTGGCATACTCCCAATCTTGTAAACATGGTTAATTCATTAAAATGTTCTCAGAATTACATGAAAAATACTTAGAGCCAGAACCTGGGTACATTTTGACTTTGATTTGTAGTGGATTATAACTGTGGGAAAATTGTGGAAAGTAGGGGTAGGAAAGAATTGTTCACTCTCTAACTATCTGTGGTAGTTGACTTTTATCAGAGCAAATGGAAGAATTAATAGTAATAGAATATAAAGACTTCCTTTCCCCTAGATAGTTGAAAGGGAGTTTTGCTTAATAGATGGAAGAACGACCATAGAGTTCAAAAGACCTCAATTAAGTCAAACTTTTCACACTTAACTTTCAGTGTGACCTTGGATCAAGTGACATAATGCCTTAGAAAGCTCTCTAAACTAAGTATTTTCAATTTGCTGTTCTCCATTGGCAGAGAAAGTTCCCTATATTGATGTAGTCACAGGCCTTTGTAAAATAAACACACACACATATATACATATATATACATACATATATATTTATACACATGCATATATATTCACTGGGATGTTACAGAGGATAATGTATCTAAAGAGCTTGAAGTTCCTGCTGAGATTAGTACTGTTTAAGGTATTTTTATTTGTTCATGTTTCCTGCATGAATGAAAGTGGTTTCAGATCTCTGTTAGAGGGGGATTGCCAGAGAAAGATGTGCATTATGTTTGATCTACAGTAATGCTTCATCATGTAGATCAAAAAATTAGTGTTGCTGTCAGTTAAACTTTCTTTTTTTACTTTCCAGGTCCAGCAGTTGAATAACATGGATGAAGTATGTTATGAAAATGTTTTGAAACAAGTAACAGCTGGACACCAGGTATATTTACTTGTTTAAAAATTATTTTAGAAACTTATTAATAAAAAAGTCAATTTTAAATTTCTGCTTAAGATATGTTATTCTTGTTTTCTAAAATGATACATATGAGGTGGGTTTTTTTTAACTGAGTCCTTATGAATGCTGAAAGCACATTTTATTTGTGTCTGCTAGTTTTGTGTAGACTTTTTGGAAAACACCACCTAAGCAAAAGTAGTTGTTGCAGAAAAAATAGACATGATTATAATTCCCTATATTGTACTACTTAAAATATTTTAAAAAGTCATCATTTGGGTAAAATTATTTTATTTTTAAGTCATTACCTTAAATTCTATTTTGTGACATTATATAGAACACAAATTTGGCCAAATGGCTTATACCTAGAGGTTGTATTTCCTTTGTACAAAAATTTTTGAGGGCAAAATAATTGATAATAACAATCTGACATTATATAATACTTTTAGTATCTGTTATGCTATTTTATCTTCATTAGAAATCTGTTAAATAGGTAAGGCAGGTTTTTACAGATGAGGAAATCACAGTAAACATCTTTTATTATATGTCATTCTTATTTGTGTTCATGTCCTTCCCACCTGTTAAATGATAAGTACTTGATTGGTAGTGAATTTATCTTCTTGGTTTCTCCAGTACTCAGCTTATATGTTCTCTTTGTACATTTTCTGTATTTTGTTTTGGTCAGTACCTGCTCTTCATTAGTTTAGGAATACCACCAATGCAATTTGACTCATTTTAGATAATAAATTTTAGACAATTTGAGCTCAGTGGTAGCAAACAGTTCCTACATATTACTTCTGATTATAAATAGATGTGTCTAATGCTGCATAGCTGAATAAATGCTCAAAGACATTTTCCTCTACTGTTTAATTCTGAAATAATTTCTGCAATAATATACTACAGATATCAGTTACTAGAAATCTATCTTCTTTACTTTTCTTAACTTACCAGTGTTCTATGCTGAGAAAACTTTTTCTATGTTGTGATAAACATAGTTCTAAACTATGTAATTGTTTTGTAATTTTTCTTTTGGTTTCATTAAATCTGTTTGCTTATAAAAAATGCTTTAAAAAACCTCTGAAAATGCAAATATAAATACCTTACATTGCAGAATATAATCAAGTAGTTTGAATTTTTATTTTGGTTAAGGCATAAAATATGTTTCTTAATTGCTGTTTTGGAAGTAGTAGTTAAAACTGAAAATATCTTGTAGAACAGTCTTTCAAGTAAGGGATAACTAGTCACTAAAAGATTATAAAGGCAAATCATTATTTTATCTTGTTAGATATTTGTTAATGACTGTCAATGAACAGATTGTTACCTTTTTCAGATACATAATTGTTCTTAAAATTATGGTGAAGTACATAAACAAGCATTTTCATTAAACAAATTACTTTTTAAGGAAAATAATTATTTGTGGTCTAATTTTTGAAATTTATGAATGAAATTATTCTTCTTTTGGATAGTACTTAAATTTTTTACAAAGCACTTTAGTGCTCATTATTTCATCTTCAGAACAATTTTTTTAAGATAGGGTAGGTTCCCATTTCCATTTTACTGTTGGGAGCACACCAATAAGTTATAAAGCCCAGAATAAATATTCTTTTTTTGACTTCTTGTCTAATGTGTTTTGCAGTTACATTGTTCTTCTTGTTTAAATGAATGTATAAAAGCTGTATAAAGAAGGAACCTGATGAAAGCAACTAGTTGAATGGTAGAAATGTCACCCCTACTTCTTGTATCTGATTTAGTTTGAGGTATGCTTGGGGGTTTGGGGTATCAGAAAATTTGAGTACTGAGAGATAGATATTTGAAGGCATTCATTGTGCATTCTCTCCGTGATTTGGAGAACAGTTGATTGCTAAGCAATTGTGCTGGGGTGGCATTCAATGTTTGCCAGGGAATAGAAAGGCTCCTGAAATATAAGGTCTTGGTGTAAGTAGAGACAGAGACAGAGACTAGCATTTCTTCAGAATTAGGGAGCATGCAGCAAAGAATATGAATTTTCTTTTGATGTGGTGATAATGTTTGGTTCAAATTGTCCTAAAAGATAGTGGGTAGCTTGAGTTGGTCAAGCACTGGCATTCTTGGTCTCTATCTCATTTGTTATCATTCTATGTATCTCAGTGTTCATGAGTATTTGTGCTAGTCAAGGCCAATACCCAAGGTTCTTTCACATTTCATCAATACCAAAGTTAAGGCATCTTAATACTTTGAAATGAGATTCCATCCAATGCTACTACTTAAAATTGTACCAGTGATGATTGCTCATATTTTCTGTCTCAGGAGCTAGGAGTCGCCTGTGACAAAAACAATAAACATTTGTAATTTGGGAACTTAATAGAGCCACTCTTGGATTCTGTAGGGCTTTGGTCTTCATTATGATAGTCAGTATTTGACATTATACATATTTATTAGTTTAATTCCCTTTTTCCCCTTTTAAAATTAAATATCCCTAGATTTAAAAGTATCTATTTTAGATAATAATATGTACCTTCTTATGGAAAATTGTTTCTGACCCTTCCTTTCAAATGAACCTTCTGCTCAATGATGAGCTTACATGTAGGCAAAGCAGGTGTCTGAATTCATGGTGTGATTTCAGTTATGCTGAGAAGATCTTCCTCTTCCTGTTAGGTGACTCTTGGCCCTGAAATGCCATCGTTAGAAATTTAATATTTTTAATAATATGCATATTTCCTTAAGATAACATTTAATGCTGTCATTTATGTGCACATAAGTGTAAATTGTGTTGAATCTCATTTCCAATGTGATTAGTACATAAGAACAATGGTGAGCCAGAGGATAGATCCAAAGCTAAATGGGTCACCTGATCTTTCAAAATCTGTAATATATAGATTAGGTAGGAGAATAGAGAAGAAGGACTCTGGCCAGATTGGTATGGGTATGAGATTTCTGGGCACTACTTTGATTGGTGGGTATCATGAGGAAGGATGAATGCAGGAAGAAGATAGTGACACTTGGCTTATTTCACGGTTCGCCTAATGTCAACCATACATCTTAATAAAAATGTTCTTGAGACAAAGCTATTGGTTTAGATACTTGATTTAGAGTTAATACTGTTTTAGATGTTAATGTCTTGAAAAGGCCTTAGAATTCATCTAAGTTAGAAATCCTGAAAATCAAAGAAAAAAAATTGGAAGTAAAAAAGCCATTGAACTAATAAATAAAACTTGGAGCCATTTTTATGAAAAAAACAACAAAACAGATAAACCATTAGCTACTTTTATTTTTGAAAATGAAGAAAACCAAATTACCAGTATCGAAATTTAAAAGGATGAATATGCAGCCAGTGAAGATGAAATTAAAGAATTTATCTAATTCACTCTCCCCATCTCCATCTCTTTTTACAATTAATGAAAGTGAGAGCCGTAGAAGTCAAGTTATATTACAGGGTCACACAGCTTTGGCTTTAGTTAGGTCTGAATTTTGGGAACAGTGATTGGGACCTATTTCCTCAGATTTAAAGTGTATTCTTGATTGATGAGTGTAGTAAATAGAGTGATGGGCTTAAAAGTTAGGAAGATCTGAGTTCAAATCTAGCCTCAGGTGTTTGCTAGCTGTGTACCTTGGACAAGTCACTTAAACCTTTGTTTGCCTCAGTTTCATCAACTGTAAAATGGATGTAATAATATCTACCTGCCAGTGTTTTAGGACGATCACTTGAGATGAGATGATATGTATAAAACATATAATGTTTCCTGGCTCATAGTAGGCACTTTTATAAATGCTAGTTATTATGAGACCTGTCCAGACCCATCCTTATCTTTAATCCCCCCCCACCCCCCGTTCTGTCTCTGACTTTGGAAACAAAAATCAAATCAGCACTATCATTTTCTTGGGGAATATTATTTCACCCAACTTTCATATTATCTCCCCTCACCATCTTTGGGACTTCCCAGACCAAAATGCCCCTCCCTGTAAATGTGTTGTTCTGTTGTTTCAGTCTTATCATTTTGACCCAATTAGGGATTTTCTTTACCAAGATACTGGAGTGGTTTGCTATTTACTTCTCCAGTTCATTTTACAGTTATGGAAACTGAGGCAAACAGGGTTAATTGACTTGTCCAGGGTCACACAGCTAATTAAGTGTTTGAGACCATATTTGAACTCTGGTCTTCCTTACTCCAGACCTGGCACTCTAACCACTGTACCACCTAGCTGCCTCTCCCTGCATGTGCTGTTTCTTCCCATTAGAATGTAAGTTCCTTGAGGGAAGAAACATTCTTGGAATAATAAATCTAGAGCTGGATGAGACCTCAGACACCATCTAGGCCAGTTCCCTCCTTCTACAGATGTAGAAACTGAGGACTGGGGAAGTGAAATGATTTGTCTAAGGTCATACAAATAGTAAGCCTCAGAAGGAGGATTTGAACCCAGGTCCTCTAATTGTAGGGCCAGTGATTTTGTTTTCTTTGCCATGTTTACTTTTTGTGTTGTTTCCTTAGCATAACGAAAATATAGTAAGCATAAAACAATTGCTTTTTCATTCATTGATTAGGCTGATTATATGTGAATACATTTTTTTTTGCTTGATTAAGGACTTCACATACCTGTTTCATGGTTTGGGATAAGATGGGAGTAACTGGGGGGTGTGGGGTGGAGCCAAGATGGTGGCATAGAAGCAGGAAAAGTCTATGAGCTACCCCCATAACCACCTCAAATACCTATAAAATATGACTCCAAACAAATTTTAGAGCTGCAGAACCCACAGAGTCACAGAAAGAAACAAATCTCCCACTGGATGCAGCCTGGCAGGAAGGGTCCATTGATCTTCACCTGAGCCCACAGTTTTAGCCCCAGGGTGGCCCCAACCAGCAGCACCTGGAGTGGACCTTGGGAGAATGGATCACCAGCAACTGTGGCAGTTTCCAGAAATATCAACCCATGAATGCCAAAGACAAAGTAAGAGGTCAGTGTAGAATTCTGTTGGAACTGGGGGGGATGGAGTCACAGTCAAGCCTCTGCCCCCGGAACAAGAAGTGGCAGAGGCACAGCAGCCATGCAGCTGCCTCCACATGGCTGCTTCAGAGCTCCTGGCCTACAGATCGACGGGGGCCAAGCAGTCATACAGAGGGTAATCACTCTTGCTTTTACCTGCCTGGATCTGGGTGGTGGTCTTGGGTGGTGGCCCTGAGGTGTATGACCAGTGAGCCAGAGTGTCTGTGCGGCTGTAGAGAAGGCACCCACCTAATAGCTCTGGCAGCAGCAAAAACCCTAGCAATTTGGGACAAAGCTCTCTCCTCTGGAAGCAGAGTTCTACTGTGGCAAAAAGCTCAAAAGTCAAGTAATTGAGTGGCAACATGAGGAAGCAAAGCAAGCTCAGCAATCCAACTTTGGACTCCTTTTTTGGGGACAAAAAGGATCAAAGCATAGAACAGGGGAAAGACAATGAAGTCAGAACTCCTGCACCAAAAACTTTCATGAAAAATATGAATCAGTTACAGGCCATGGAGGAGCTCAAGAAGGATTCTGAAAATCAAGTAAGAGAAGTGGAGGAAAAATTGGGAAGAGAAATGAGAATGATGCAAGAAAATCATGAAAAAAGAGTCAACAACCTGAGTGAAGAAAGTAACACCTTAAAAAATAGTCTAACTTAAATGGCAAAAGAGGCCCAAAAATCCAATGAGGAGAAGAATGCCTTAAAAAGCCAAATTTGCCAGATGGAAAAAGAATCTCAAAAGCTCACTGAAGAGATTCATTCCTTCAGAATTAGATTGGAACAAATGGAAGCTAATGACTTTATGAGAAATCAAGATACTATTAAATAGATCCAAACAAATGAAAAAATAGAAGGCAGTGTGAAATATCTCATTAGAAAAACCAAAGACCTGGAAAATAGATCCAGCAGAGATAATTTAAAAATTATTTGACTACCTGAAATCCATGATCAAAAAAAGAACCTAGAAACCATCCTTCAAGAAATTCTCAAAGAAAATTGCCCTAATGTTTTAGAACCAGAGGGTACCTCTTGAAAAATATCCCCAAAAGAAAAATCCTAGGAATATTATAGCCAGGTTCAGGAGTTCCCACATCAAGGAGAAAATATTACAAGCAGCCAAGAAGAAACAATTTGGATATTGTGGAAACACAATCAGGATAACATAGGATCTAAAAGCTTCTACATTAAGGGATTGAAGGGTTTGGAATATGATATTCCTGAGATCAAAGGAGCTAGGATCAAAGCCAAGAGTCACCTACCCAGCAAACCCGAGTATCATGTTTCAGGGGAAAATATGGTCGTTCAATGAAATAGAGGACTTTCAAGCATTCTTGATAAAAAAAACCAGTTGAATATTTTTCTTGATTCTTAGAATTTCTTAGGATATTCATAAATATAATACTGCAGCAGTTATTCATACCTATAAAATTCTCTTGTTGCAAACTAATGACATGTAGGCAGGATACAATCAGATGGTTATGTCTTTTTTCCCCAGGTATTTTATCCTCAAGTATTATATATAATCACTGATATTTATCTGACTGATTTCGCATATTTATATGGTTGATACAGTACCAAGAGAGCTGTTTATAATCTAAATGTGAGAACTATATTGTATGGAATTTCTTTTTTTTTTAACCCCCTTAATACCTTTTTTTCAAATGTTTTATTAACTTCTGATTTACATCATACATTTTTGCCAGATTGTGACTTACAAATTTTCTCCCTGTTTTTCCCCTACCCACTGCCCCAAAATAGCAGTCCCACAGGATATCCCCTCCTCCAATCTGCTCTCTCCCATATTTTCTCCCATACCCCTTTCAACTTTTCCAGTAGGGCATGGTGGATCTCTGTACCCCAGTGCCTGTATATCTTATTTCCCAATTACATGTAAAATAGTATTAATAATAGTGTGTATATATATATATATATACACACACACACAAACACACACATATACACACATACACAAATATATATGTATATACACAAACACATATATATTTGAATATTTGATTTTAAAACTTTGAATTCCAAATTCATTCCTTTCCTCCCTTGTCACTGATTCACTGGGAAGATAAGCAGTTCAGTATAGGTTGTACATGTGTGGCTAATGAAAAATAATAACATAGTAGATATATTGTAACAGACTGAATATATTTCCCTCCCTCCTATCCCACCTCCCACTTGTTCTATTCTCTACTTTGATCCCGTCGCTTTTCAAAAGTGGGTGCTTCCAACTTCCCTCCCCCCCAGCCTGCCCTCTCTTCCATCATCCCCTCTCTCATTCCCTTCCCCCCCTACTCTCCTGGAGGGTGAGATATCCTATTTATTGTGTATTTCATTCCCTCCTCAAGCCAAATTCTTTTTTTTTTTAAAGCAATCGGGGTTAAGTAGCTTGCTCGAGGTTATATGGCCAGTTATTTCTGGGTGTGGTGATTAATATCTGAGCCAGGATTTGATCCACGTCATCCTGACACTGGAGCCGGTGCTCTTAGTCGCTGAGCCACCTCTAAGCAATTGGGGTTAAGTAACTTGCTCAAGGTTACACGGCCAGGTGTTTCTGGGTGGGTACTAAGTGTCTGAGCCTTGGATTCGATCTCCATGTCATCCTCACACTGGAGCCGGTGCTCTTACTCGCTTTGCTACCTGGCCGCCCCCTCAAGCCAAATTCAATGGGAATAAGGTTGACCCATTGCCTTCCTATTCTTCCCCTCCATTGTAACCATTTTCCTTTGCGTCTTCTATATGAGATAGTTTACCCCATTCTGTCTCTCCCCATCTCCTCTCATTATATTCCTCTCTCACCTCTTAATTTCACCTTTTAAGTATCATCCCTTCCTGTTAAAGTGGTCCTGTGCCATCTATCTATGTATATATGTAAACATACATACACACATTCACATATGTATTCATATGCCCATATAACCTCACATATGGGCATATGTGTGTGTGTGTGTGTGTGTGTGTGTGTATATATATTTATATTCCCTTCAACTACTGAGAAAAGTTTCATAAATTACAAATATTGATTTTTCCTGTAGGAATGTTAATAGTTTAACTTATGATTTCCTTTCCCTGTTTACCTTCTCTTGCTTATTGTATATGAATGTCAAATTTTCTATTCAACTCTGTTTTTTTCAGCAAGAATGCTTGAGAGTCCTCTATTACACTGAATGACCATATTTTCCCCTGAAACATGATATTCAGTTTTGCTGGACAGGTGACTCTTGGTTTTAATCCCAGATCCTTTGACCTCCAGAATATCATATTCCAAGCTCTTCGATCCCTCAGGGTGGAAGCTGCCAGATCCTGTGTTATCCTGATCGTGTTTCCACAATATTCAAATTGTTACTTCCTGGCTGCTTGTAATATTCTCTCTTTAATCTGGGAATTCCAGAACCTGGCTATAATATTCCTAGGAGTTTTCTTTTGGGGATCTTTTTCGGGAGGTGATTGGTAGATTCTTTCAACCTCTATTTTGCCCTCTGGTTCTAAAACATCAGGGCAGTTTTCTTTGAGAACTTCCTGGAGGATGATTTCTAGGTTCTTACTTTGATCATGGCTTTCAGGTAGTCCAATAATTTTTAAATTCTCTCTCCTGGATCTATTTTCCAGGTCAGTGATTTTTCCCATGAGATATTTCACATTGCCTTCTAGTCTTTCATTTGTTTGGATCAGCTTAACAGCATCTTGATTTCTTATAAAATCATTAGCTTCCATTTGCTCCAATCTAATTCTGAAGCAATGATTCTCCTCATTGAGCTTTTGAGATTCTTTTTCCATCTGGCAAATTCAACTTTTTAAGGCATTCTTCTCCTCATTGCCTCTTTTGCTGTTTCACTTAGTCTATTTTTTAAGGTGTAATTTTTCTCAGTCAGGCTGTTGATTCTCATTTCATAATTTTCTTGCATTGTTCTCATTTCTCTTCCCAATTTTTCCTCCACTTCTCTTATCTGTTTCTTAAGGTCCTCTATGGCCTGTAACCAGCTCATATTTTCCTTTGAAGGTGTTGGTGCAGGAGTTCTGACTTCACTGTCTTCCTCCTGTTCCCTGCTTTGCTCCTTTTTGTCCCCAAAATAGGAGTCTAATGTTGGAATCTTCTGTCTGCTTTGTTTCCTTTGCCTGGTCATGTTACCCCTCAGTCACTTGACCCCTGGGCTTTTTGCCACAATAGGACTCTGCCACCAGACAGTGGAGCTTTTGTCCTAAATGCTGGGGTTTTCTCAGCTGCCAGAGGTATTAGATGGGGACCCTATCTGAGGTCTCCACACGCTCTGGCAATCTGGACACACACCCCAGGACCTCCACCCTAGACTGCAATCCAGATCCAAGAAGGTTAAAGCAAGAGATATTACCCCTCGGAATGGTGTTTGGTCTCCCTACACTCTGCAGGTCACGAGCTGAAGCTGCCACGTGGCACTGGCTGGGTGTCTCAGCAGCTTCTCGCCCCGGGGGCAAAAGCCACGCACTCCCACTTACTGTGTCCCAAAGTCCAGACTGCACTGACCTCTCACTTTGTCCTTTGCATCCATGTGTTGATAATTCTGGAAACAGCCACAGCTGCTGCTGATCTGGAATCCCTCCAGCCAGTGGCTGATCAGGCCCTCCCTGGGGCTAAAGCCTCTCGTGGGGCTGGGCTCCGCTTTCCAAATGAATTCTAACCTGGTATATCAAGTGGTTTACTGATACTCTGATTTAGAAGGTTAGCAAAAGGATAGAACCTGGGATGGAACAAATAAAGAGTAAGAAACTAAGACTGGTGAGAACTCTGATGGGAGATATGATATTCAGTGGATTTCTGCTATTGTGCAAGCATCTGCTGGGCATTGCAGAGTACTGTGATGTAGAAGATTGCTGCCATTACAAATATCTACTTGTGCATGCTGCTGCACATATATAATCTGAAGTTAACTTCTAGTAGTGGTGAGGTCAATGACAATGTACATAATGAGGTTGCAGCAAAGTCTAGTCACCTTGCTATAATTGTTGTAGAACTCTAATTGTGGAGGCTGTTGACTGAATCAGCACCATTCCTTGACTGTTTCCTCCATCCCTCTTGCCAGACGACCTTTCTTCTTACTTCTCTGAAAAAAAAAATTATGCCATCCATTTCAAGTTCTCTCTTCTTCCCATTTCCCTACTTCACATTATGTTAGTATCATCCCTTGGACATTATTCCCCTGCTATAACTTGAGAAGATGAAGTGTTGCTCCTTGCCAATAATGAGCTCTCTTCTGGTGCATTTAATCTCATCCCTTTTAGTCCCTTTGAGGAATTTGCCTCTTGGATCATATCTTTCTTATTTTCAACTGTTTCTATCCTGTTGCCTATAAACATAATCACCTTGTCAAGATCAGCAAGTAAGACTGAGTGGTGGTCAGATAGGAAAACCAGGAGAGACTAATGTCATGAAAATCTGGAGAGAAGAAAAGAAGGTGATCAACATTGTCAGAGGCCTCTAAGAGCTTACCTTCTCCTGTAGAAGACAAAACGTACATATATAACTACACAGAATAAATGCAAAATAAATACATAATATACAGTACTGTCTTTTCATTTAGGTAACTAAGATTTTGTGAACAGTCTTTTTCTTTTAAAAAAATGCATAGTTGTAATGGGAATGTAAATTTTAAAGATCTTCCCAGCCCCTAGACTAAAGTGCACCTGGAGCCTGGGGTGGGAGGCTTCTTGATTGTCCAGTGAGTCAATAAGGTTGTTACATTCTCTGAGCCAGGAGAAGACTATATAAGCCCTGATGTGTAGCTTTGTTTTGTTTGCTTTGTTTCTCACTTTGAGAAGTGTTCTGTGATTTGATCTGGATTATGGGAAGCTGTTGTCCAGAGCCCCCCGGCTTTGAAACCCAGATGTTGAAACCCAGATGTTGATTGGGTATGGATGTAATGGTTGGACAGTTTGAAATCTGTCTACTTGATCTGTTTCTGTCTTGATAATTCTGTCTGTATATTCTGAAGTTCGGGGTGCTGACCTCTTTCCCCTGAACTAGGTAAACGATACATGTTTGACAGCTTGTTAACCCATTTTGAGTTGCTTTCCTCTATCAAAGCAGATCTAAGAACCTGTGTGAGCCGCCACCCTGGGGACGCTGGGGTGCTTGCTGCTACAATAGTTTAATGAGACATGTGAAATTGATATTCTGGAATCATAAAACTTTAGAGCTCAGTAGTATTTCAGAGACCATTTGGTCCAAATTCTTCATTTTACAGAAAATATGTGTTAGCTACTAATTATTAAATGATAGCCAAGTGCTAACTGTTTTGAACAATGTTAAAAAAAACTAACACAATAGGACAGAAGAGAAAGAAAAATCAGCAAGAAGATTGGAAAAAATATACAAGAAAATTGAAGCAAAAACAGGATTAAAGGTAGGAGAGAATGGATCATAATAGAATTTTAGTGCTAAAAGTTTCTTAAGATATCAGCTGGCATAAGGACTCAGGAAACTGGTGTCAGCAAATGGTCTATAATATAATTATTTCCTTACATTCAGTCCTGTGTTTTCCTTGTGACATCACACTACAGTTTAAGGTTTTATGCTTATAAGAATTGAACATGAAAACAGAATAGACCAGTAGTTGCCACTGATATTTTTATTAAGACTTCATTGGTGCTCAATATAGAAAAATCCAATTCGTGTGCATGTTTTTAAAAAGCCTTAAATAATCCATAGAAAAAAAAAAGATAACTCCATTAAAACACTATAGATTCGCATTTTTAAATTGAATAAGTTTCACAGGGACAGAGACTGAGCAAGATGCCTGGCAGGGTTGTTGTTTATTTTAAAATCAGACGTGTAATTTCATTATTATAGGGAATTGTGTTGAAAATTTCCTTTACCAATTTATTTGAACACCTACCATGTAATTTATCATCTTAGAGAGTTGGCTGGATACTTAAGGTTTGCAATCATCAAAGGTGACTTTCTTAAGCATCACACAGATAGTTATGTGTCAGGGGTACAACCTGAACTCAGGTGTTACTGACTCTGGGATTGTTGCTGCTCCTTGCCTAATCCCTAGATAGCACCTAACATAAAACTTGTTGAATGAGTGAAAGATATTTGATTTTAACTTAAATGAATTGTTGAACAAATTAGGTTTTAATTCTTTTTTTCTCCTTAAATCATTATGATATAGTGGAATGAGCATTGGATTTCAAGACAGGATCTATGTTTAAATCTTAATCATAATGATTACTTAATAATTCACTTTAACATAAAGGTGATGCATTCCAACTCTTAACATCTTATGATCCTACAATTTTACAAGTGAAAAGTTGAAATTGATGAATTACTAACAATTAAACATTAATATTAAAATTAAACTGCAGAAAGCATTTGCAATATTTTACTTACATTGCATTAGGGATTAGTGATGGCTTGTTTCAAAGCCTTTTGCTGTGTTTATTATGTACTATAGTGTGCTCATTTTTTATCTTAGAGTTTGCTTAGCCGTGATATGATTGTTAAATTCTTATGTTCACTAAGTGGATAAAATATACATTCTTGCTTTCCATTCTCATTTTTCTTAAAGATTTCCCCGTCCAAGGTCTATGTCCAAAACATTAACCTGGATATGTTATAAATTCAATTATAGTTCATCTGTATGAATTCCAAGAGTAAATTCAGGTGTCATTAATATTTTAAAGAATTGCTTTAGTGTAAGAATTTTTATGATCCCCATATAAATAGAACCTGAATTTATGATTTCCAGCTTATTTCTTTCATCATCCTAGTATCATGTTGGCTATATTTTTGTGACATAAATTAGGTAAGACAGTTTTATTATTCAGGAACCCTATCATTGAGAGTTAGTTCTACCTGTTCATGAAGAGAGAGCATAGTTTTCAGTCACTAAAATGAAAAATGTTTAATATGTAGGGAAATCTAGTATAGAGTATTTTTGTCATAATGTTAAAATAAAAAAGTGAACTGCTTTTGTAAATTTAATATTCTGGAAACAGTATTGAAAGTTTATTGTTTCCTGAATTCCTAATTTACTGCTGCTTGTTAATGCAATGATGCATAGTAGATTAGCATCATAAAATAACATATTTAGAATGGACTAATACTAGCTCCAAGCATGAATGCCTCTTACTATCAGGATTTCTAGAGTAACATGAGTCTTTAGCTTGTTTTAGTATGAATGGTAAAAAAATGTGCTTTTGCAGAGGGCAGATGACAAGTATTTTTTAAAGCCAATACAGCAGTTGAAATTGTCTGAGAACTAATCATATAAACAATCCCTTTCACCAAATTGATGAAATTTATGTCAACATTTAGTACTATGCTTTAAATAGGTTTTACTCATGTTTACCTGAATCTGTTTAGTTTGTGCTTGCAGTGCGTATTTTGTCACTTAAAAGCTAAGATTTCTTTAGAAGAACTTCAAACTCTTAATGTGAGAAAGCAGAGTTGGCTTTGAACTGTAGAATCTGCATCTAATTATATTGCTTGGAGCTGTGGAGTCACTTTTTTTCTATTCTAAATTACTTACCCTAGCTTATTTGAATATTTTAATGCACAGAGGTTAGCCAGAGACTTATAAAATTTTCTGACGTGGCTAAGATAGGCTTAATTAACCCTAGTTAAAATAAGTTGCACTTTTTATTACATACCTTCATGATAACTGCCTATCTTGTTTGATAAGAAAAAAAGTACCCTTTAGTTTGTTGATATTTGTAATTGCTAATAAAGATTAAGGAGAAAATAGCATTTTATTCACTTTGAACTTTAATTGACATTTAATTTTGAATTCTTACATAATCTTAACAAAAACATGAATATTTCAAATACATGGTTTATTCCCACAAATCTGTCAGAGCCATTTATGTGTATATGTATATGTACATAAAAATCTTTTTCTGTCATTTATTTTAATGTACTTGATAATTACTCATTAATGTTAATATTACTTCTTCCCTGAAATGCTTCAGTGATTAACTCTGCTGCTTACTGAATGAATTCCAAAATCATCCCCTTTGAAGAAAATAAACTTGGATGAAAAAATTTGCCAATTTATAGTTGCTAATAATTGTGGAGAGATTAGAATCTTCCTTGATAAAGGAGAAACTCATATCTATACTGTCTTTGATATATCTAGGTGATTTCTTTTTCACTTGCAACAGTGATTTTTTTCAGTATAGAATACTTCCTGGTTTGGAGACACACTGTGAGTTATCAACTATTCTTCTGTCTTATGTAGCCTTAGAGATTTGCCTAGAGTACCAAGGGATTAAGTAACTCAGGTTTGCTGTGGCCATACAGCTAATATGAGTCAGAAGCAGAACTTGAACTCATCTTCTTGACTCCAGACCTAGTTCTCCAGCCTTTACACCACACTACCTCTCACCTTAGAGAAAACTTTTAGTAAATTCATCTTGAATTTACATGTTATTTCCTGACTTGTGAAAACATAAAAATGTCCTAAAAAAAACAAAACTCCCTGGTATCTTTATGATCAGACTTCAGAGATAGCTGACCTAATATTACTAGTATTGAAAAGTTAAAAATTGTTTCTAAAGAGGAAATATGATTTGAAATGCTGAGCTGAAAGACAGAAACCTTGAATTCTAATTATGGCTTTTGTACAAACAAGCTTTATGGCCATGTTGAGCTCCAAGATCTCTTTTGCTTTAAAATTCTACTTATATTTTGGGAATTCTATGAACTTGCTTTGAAAGAATGTTCTCATAGTTGGTTCTTCCTATATAGTGTTGCCTATTAATAAGTAAATAAGTAAAAGTGTCTTCATTGTTCATTCCATAGTTTTTAAGCTAAGTTGAACCCCATCATTCAGTACCCTTTTATGAAGCAAAAGCTGTGCTAGCATAAGTACTACCTTCCCAAAAGCCTTAGTTTTTCTCATCTATAAACTGAAGATGTGTGCTACATGACTACCAAGGCTCTTTCCAGCTAGAAATCTAAGATTTTTATTCTGAAATTCAATACCTTCTGCAAATGGAGCCCTCCTTACATTTTATGCACTTCAAACTAGAGAATTTGGGAATTGTAATTCTATGTCTTTTATTGTTAATATACATTTTATATTTTTACCTCCATTTGAACATATATGGTGATTGTTTTCATGCACACAAATAGACAATCTGATTATAAGTATGATGCTTATATACATTCATTCTTCCAAGTTCCCCTCTAATTGCAATCAAATATGCCAACTTATCTGGCATCTGGTAACTTTTTCTTATATAATTTCAGAGAATACCTTCTAAGTATAATTCTTTTAAGTTAGCAACTCCAATGTTTTGTAAAGAAATTTTATTTTTATGTTTTATTGATACTTTTGCCTTTATTTCACAATCAATTCTGGAAAACCAAAGAAAGCCCACGTTCCCCTGCCCTCCAGATGGATTACTCCCCTTTAACAGAGAAAAATGTTTTGTAAAAACATCCCATGTAGTGACAAAATCTGTGATATATTCAGCCTTCTATCCCAGAATATCTTGCTTCTCTGCCCTAAGTTGGGAAGTATGTTTCAGTATTCTTCCTCTCTGACTTCCATTTGCTTTTCTTTAACTCAGAGTTCAAACTTTATTTTTGTGATATTTTCATTTATAATAGAGCCATCCTGTTTATTCTTTTGGTTCTTTGTGTATCTAAATAATATAATTCTAAGCTATATTAGAAAATGGAAGAGCACACTAATGAAGAAAAGTCAATTGGAACAAGAACTAAAGGCTATATTTCATCAATAGTGGTGGAAAACTTTGAACATTGAGTAGGAAAGATTGATGAATTGCAAAGTAAATTATGTAAAAGCTATTTGAAATGGTAATATTTAAAGATGCTTTGTGCTGTACAGTTATGTACATATTAATGAATTACTAGTTATTGTTTAATATAATCTAGTTCCTTCAGCAATTTACTATATTTAGGACAGATTCTGTTGCCCTTAACAACCAGAAATTCAGACACCATAATGTATTGAAAAAATTGAGGAAACTTTAAAATTTGCCTGAATTTTAAGTATAATTGCAGCAACTTTTATTCTAAATAAAAGATTACTAACATCATTGATTCAGGTAAGTATTTTATTCCCATCTTAATTTTTAAAATAAGTCATTGCTTGATATTCTCTCCTTACCCCAACACATCTGCACACCCCAGTAGTTGAGACCCTCCCTTATAAAATATTAAGCAAAAACATTAAGCAAAACAAAAAACAGCGACCTTTCTGACAATATTTAACACTATTGTCCTTAGCCTCATGCCAAGTTTTATCGTTTAGTCATTGTTGTATCCTAGTCTTTGTGATACCATCCGCGGGTGGAGACTCTGCAGCCTTGAGGCCACATGTGACCCTCTAGGACCTCAAGTATAGTTCTTTGACTGAATCCAAACTTCATGAAGTCAAAGGACTGTACTTGAGGACCTAGAGAGCCACATGTGGCCTCAGGGCCCCAGGTTCCCCACCCCTGCATAGCACACTAGGTCCTTCTACGCTTCACTATTTTTCTAAGTCTGTCCAAGTTCATGTTCATTATTTCCATGACGCTATCTATCCGTATCATCCTCTGCCATCCCTTTTTCCCTTTGCCTTCAGTCTTTCTCAACATTATGGTTTTTTTTTCCAGTGAATACTATCTTATAATTATGTGATCAGAGTATTTAAATTTCATCTTCAATAATTGACCTGCTAGTGAATAGCTTGACTTAATTTTTTTAAGAATTAACTGATTTAGGGGTGGCTAAGTAGCGCAGTGAGTAAAACACCCTCCCCAGAGTCAGGAGGACCCAAGTTTGGTTCCAGCCTCAGACACTTAACACCCACACACAAAACCTAGCCGTGTAACCTTGGGCAAGTTACTTAACCCCAGTTGCCCTCCAAAAAGCAAAAAAAAAAAAAAAAAATTAACTGATTTGATCTCCTTGTTGTCCATGGTACTCTTAAAAGCCTTCTCCAGAATCACAATTCAAAAACGCTGATTTTTTGGTGCTTAGCTTTCCTTATCGTCCAACTCTTACAGCTGTACATTGCTACTGGAAAAACCATGCCTTTGACTATATAGATCTTTGTTGGCAAGATGATGTCTCTGTTTTTTAGTATGCCATCCAGATTTGCCATAGCTTTCCTTCCAAGGAGCAAGAATCTTTCAATTTCATGACTGCAATCACTGTCTGAAGTGATCTTTGAGCCCAAGAATTTAAAATCTGATGCTACTTCCATTTTTTCTCCTTCTATCTGCCAGGAGATGATGGGACCAGTTTCCAAGATCTTTTTTTTTAAGCTTCAAACCAACCTTTACACTCTCTTCTTTCACCTTCTTCAAGAGTCTTCTTAATTCCTCTTTACTTTCTGTTCTCAGAATGGTTTCATCTGTATGTCTGATATGGATCAGATTTCTCCAGATCACCTTAATTGCAGTTTTTGATTCATCCAGCCTTGCATTTCACATGATGTACTCTGAATACAAGTTGAAGAAATAAGATGACAATATGAAGCCTTATCATACTCCTTTTCAAATCTTATACCAATCATTTGTTCTATGGTCTGTGCTAACTTGTTTTTTGGCCTACTTGTTCCTCAGCAGACAGGTAAAATGATCTGTTACTCTTATATCCTTGAGGACTTGCCATATTTAGTTGTGATCCACACAGTCAAAGGCTTTAGTGTAGCCAACCAAGCAGAAGTAGATGTTTTTCTAGAACTCCCTTACTTTATCTACAATCCAGTGAATGTTGGAAATTTGGTCACTAGTTCCTCTGCCTCTTTGAAAACCAGTCTACTCTTCTGATAATTCTTAGTTCACATATTGCCAGAGCTTAGTTTGCAGAATCTTTTTTTTGTTTTGTTTTTGCTTTTTGAAGAGGGAAGGGCAGGGCAACTGGAGATAAGTGACTTGCCCAAGGTCACATGACTAGTAAGTGTTAAGTGTCTGAAGCCAGATTTGAACTCAGGTCCTCCTGACTCCAGGGCTAGTGTTCTATTCACTGTGCCACCTAGCCTCCCCCTAGTTTGCAGAATCTTAAGCATAACCTTGTTGGCATGTGAATGGAGCACGCCTTGGCATTGTCTTTCTTTAGGATTTGAATGTGAACTGATCCACTGGATCCAATCCAGTAACCACTGTTGAGTTTTCCAGTTTTGCTGGCATATTGAGCGTAGCACTTTAACAGCATAATTTTAAATAGTTCAGCTGGAATTCCATCCTTTCTACTAGCCTTATTGTTAGCAGAGTTTCCTAAGGCCCACTTGACTTCATTCTCCAGAATGTCTAGCTATAGATCTCAGTAACCACATAATCATGGTTATCTGCAACATTAAGATCTTTTTTGTATAGTTCTTTTGTGTATTCTTGGCACCTTTTCTTAAACTCTTCTACTTCTGATAAGTCCCTACCATTTTTTCATGCCCATTTTTGTGGGAAACATTCCCATTTTTCTTGAAGAGATCGCTTGTCTTTCCCTTCCTATTGTTTTCTCCTGTTTCTTTCAATTGCTTATTTTCTCTGAAATTTTGTATTCATTTGGATATATTTTTCCTGTTTCCTTTCCATTTTGCTATTCCTTCTTTCCTCAGCTATTTATAAAATCTCATCAGAGCTATTTTGCTCTCTTGCTCTACTTTTTCTTTGGGATTTTTTTATTGCTGCTTCTTGTACAGTGTAGTGTGTCTCAGTCTACAGTTCTTCAGGCACTCTATCTGCCAGATGTAATCCCTTAAATCTATTCATCACCTCTCCATATTCATTTGGGGTATTATTTGGGACATATCTTTATGGTCTGATGGTTTTTCCTACTTTCTTCAAGTCTAAATTTTAGAATTAAAAGGTCATGAGCTGATCCATAGACAGCTCTAGGTCTTATTTTAACTGACCTTATAAAGCCTCCCCACCTTTGGCTGCAATGTATATAATTGGTCTGATTTTGATATTGACCATCTTGTGATGTCCATGTGTAGGGTCATCTTTTGAGTTGTTGAAAAAGAGTGAGTCATATGACCAGTGAGTCATTTTACAAGGCCAAACTTACCTGTTACTCGAGTTATCTTTTGCTTTCCTACTTTAACATTCCAAGCTCCTGTTGATGAATAAGACATTTTTTTCTGTTATTTCTAAAAAAAATTTATAGGTCTTTGTAGAGCTGATCAACTTTGGCCTCTTTGGCATCAGTGGTTGGAGCACAGATTTGCATTACTGTTATGTTGAATGGTTTGCCTTGGTTTTAACTATCATTCTGTCATTTTGGAAATTATAGCACAGTACTTCTTTGCTCACCCTTTTATTAACTATGAGGACTACTCCATTTCTTCTGATGGATTCTTGCCTACAGTCGTATATGTGGTGATCGCCTAAATTAAATTCATCCATTCCCATCCATTTAAGTTCACTGATACCTACAATGTTGATGTTTAATCTTTCCATCTCCTATTTGACCATCCAGTTTACCTTGGTTCATAGATCTTACATTCCAGTATTTTATGCAGTATTGATCTAAAGATCAATAAGCAAAAGTATAAGAATTTTATTTTTAAAGCAATCGGGGTTAAGTAACTTGCGTAAAGTTACACAGCCAGTTATTTTTGTGTGGGTGCCGAGTATCTGAGGCTGGAACCAATCCCAGGTCTCCTGATGCAGGGGCCAGCACTCTTACTCACTATGCCACCTGGCCGCCCCTGAGCAATTGGGATTAAGTAACTTGCTCAAGGTTACACGGCCCGTTATTTTTGTGTGGGTGTTAAGTGTCTGAGGCTGGAACCATCCCAAGTCTCCCGACGCTGGGGCCAACGCTCTTACTCTCTGCGCCACCTGGCCGCTCCATTTTTTTTTTTATCACCAGGCTCATCTGCAGCTGAGATTTTTTTTTTTTTCAGTTTTGGCCCAGGTGCTTCATTAGTTCTGGAGCTATTTTAACTGTCCTCCACTCTTTCCCAGAAGTATATTGTACACCTTCTGACCTGAGGGACTTATATCCAGATGTCATTTCTTTTATCATTTGAATACTGTCCATGGGATTGTCTTAGAAAAGATACTGGAGTGGTTTTCCATTTCCTTCCAGTGGATCGCAATTTGTCAGAACTCTCCACTGTGACCTGTCTTAGATAACAATGGTTATAGCTCATATTTTCATTGATTTATGTAATTCTCTCCTGCAACAAACAGGTTTAAGTAACTTGTCCATGGTCACAGGGGTAGAGTAAGTATCTGAGGCCAGGTGTGAACACAGGTAGAGGAATCTTGCTCATGGTAGGCTGAGTTTTCTACCTCCTGTACTACCTAGCTCTCCCCTTGCTAAGTTAAAACAGATATTTTGCTATCTTTGCTCCAGGATCAATAATATTTTTTTATATTCACTCTGAGTTTGTCTTCCTTTTAAAGTTTTTATTTACATTATTCTATTGTACATTTTATTTTTCCTTTGCTTCCATTTAATTCACATACTGTCAAATTTCAGTTTAAAACTGATGCACTTCAATATATTTTATATGTATAATAAATGAATATATTACACATATATAAGTAAACAATAGCCAAGGGCAGAGCCAAGATGGCAGAGTAGAAACAGGACTTCTGCACAGCTCCCGTTTCCAC
This sequence comes from Petaurus breviceps papuanus, assembly GCF_028583685.1. NCBI lineage: Eukaryota > Metazoa > Chordata > Mammalia > Diprotodontia > Petauridae > Petaurus > Petaurus breviceps. The sequence continues at coordinate 54,530,994 of NW_027187391.1, forward strand.
CTCCTCCAATTCATGTAAAAAATGACTCTAAAAAAACTATGGAGCTATAGAACCCACAAAATAACAGAGACGCTAACCTCCTGCTTGAAGACAGCCTAGCAGGCCAGCAGGAAGGGGCCAGCACAATGCTCTGGGAGCTGAACTCAGCCCTGCTTGAGCCGGAGGTTTTAGCCTCAGGGCGGCCACAACCAACCACCAGCTGAAGGGACTTGAAATCACCAGCAGTTGTGGCAGTTTCCAGAATTATCAACCCATAGATGCCAAAGACAAAGTGAAAGGTCAGTGCAGTGTGGATTTTGGGAACAGGGAGTTCAGGAGTGTGGTCTGGCCTTTACCCCTTGGAGGGAAAAGCGGCTGAGGCATGGTGGCCATGCAGCCACCGTGTGGCTGCTTCAGAGCTCCTGGCCTGCAGATTGCGGGGGGAACAAGTGACCAGTCTGAGGGGTAGTCACTTGCTTTAACCTTCTTGGATCTGGATCACTGTCTAGGGTAGGGGTCCTGGGGTGTGTGACCAGTTTGCCAGAGTGTGTGGAGGCTTCAGAGAGGGCAGCCAACTAAAAGTTCCAGCAGCTGAGAAAACCCCAACAATTTGGGATAAAGCCCCCCTCTGTGGTAGCATAGTTCTACTGTGGCAAAAAGCTCAAAAGTTAAGTAATTGAGTGGCAACATGAGCAAGCAAAGGAAGTAAAGCAAGCACACCAATCTGACTTTACACTCCTATTTTGGGGACAAAAAGGATCAAAGCATGTAACAAGAGGAAGACAGTGAAGTGAGAACTCCTGCACCAAAAGTTTCCAAGAAAAATATGAATTGGTTAAAGGCCATGGAGGAGCTCAAGAAGGATTTTGAAACCCAAATAAGAGAAGTGGAGGAAAAATCGGGAAGAGAAATGAGAACGATGCAAGAAAATTATGAAACAACCTGACTGAAGAAAATAACACCTCAAAAAATAGACTAGCTCAAATGGCAAAAGAGGCTTAAAAAGCCAATTAAGAGAGGAATGCCTTAAAAAGCCAAATTTGCCAGATGGAAAAAGAATCTCAAAAGCTCACTGAAGAGAATCGTTCCTTAAGAATTGGATTGGAGCAAATGAAAGCTAGTGAGTTTATGAGAAATTAAGATACTATTAAACAGATCCAAACAAATGAAAAAAGAGAAGGCAATGTGAAATGTCTCATTGGAAAAACCACTGACCTGGAAAATAGATCCAGGAGAGAGAATTTAAAATTATTGGACTACCTGAAAGCCATGATAAAAAAAAAAAAAAAGAACCTAGAAATCATCCATCAAGAAATTCTCAAGGAAAATAGCCCTGATGTTTTAGAACCAGAGGGTAAAATTGAGGTTGAAAGAATCCACCCATCACCTCCTGAAAAAAATCCCCAAAAGAAAATTACTAGGAATATTATAGTGAGGTCCCAGATTTCCCAGATCAAGGAAAAAATATTACAAGCAGCCAGGAAGAAACAATTTGAATATTGTGGAAACACAATCAGGATAACACAGGATCTGGCAGCTTCTACACAGAGGGATTGAAGGGCTTGAAGGGCTTGGAATGTGATATTCTGGAGGTCAAAGGAGCTGGGCTTAAAACCAAGAATCACCTAACCAGCAAAACCAAGTATCACATTTCAGGGGAAAATATGGTCATTCGTATGGTCATTCAAACATTCTTGATGAAAAAAAAAGAGTTGAATAGAAAATTTGACATTGAGATACAAGAAGCAAGAGAAGCATGAGAAGGTAAACAGGGAAAAGAAATCATAAGGAACTTATCAAAGTTGAACTATTTACATTTCTACATGGAAAAACAATAATTGTAACATGAAACTTTTCTCAGTATGAGAATAGTTGAAGGGAATATAAATGTGTATATATATATATGTATATTTATGTGTATGGATATGTGGATATATATATGTGTATAGGAGTGTGTATGGACATATGAATACATATGTGAGTGTGTTTATATATGTGTACAGGTATACATAGACAGAGGGCACAAGACCAATTTAATAGAAAGGGATGATACTTAAAAGGTGAAATTAAGAGGTGAGAGAAATATAATGAGAGGAGATGGGGAGAGACAGAATAGGGTAAATTATCTCATATAGAAGAAGCAAGGGAAAACTGTTACAATGGAGGGGAAGAAAAGGAACACAAAAGGGAATGAGTCAACCTTATTCTCATTGAATTTGGCTTAGGGAGGGAATGACATACACACTAAATAGGGGTCTCACCTTAAAGGAGAGTAGGGAGGAAGGGGATGAGAGGTGAGATGATAGAAGGGAAGGCAGGCTGAGAGGGAGAGCTGGAAGCACACACTTTTGAAAAGGGGCAGGATCAAAGTAGAGAATAGAACAAGTGGGAGGTTTGATAGGATGGAGGGAAATATAGTCAGTCTTTAACAATATATCCAGTATGGAAATGTTTTGCATAGCTACACATATACAACCTATATTGAATTGCTTATCTTCTCAGTAAGGGTGGGTGATGAGGGAGGGAGGGAAAGAATCTTGAATTCCAAGTTTTAAAATCAAATGCTTAAAAATATATATTATTATTATTATTATTTTACATGTAACTGGGAAATAGGCTATACAGACAGTGGGGCATAGAGATCCACCGTGCCCTACTGGAAAATCAGAGGGGGGATAGGGGAAGATATGAGAGAGAGCAGATTGAGGGAGGGGATATTCAGTGGGTTTGCTGTTTTGGGGTGGTGGGTAGTGGAAAAATGGGGAGAAAATTTATAACTCAAAATCTTGTGAAATGAGTGATATAAACTAAAAATTAACGTAAAATTTTGGACAGTACAATGTGAGTTGAAAGCGCCTCTTGTCTCAAGGGAAATCAGGAACTGCCTCAGGGCCTCTTGGTTTTGAGGCCGCTCAGTGCCCGTGGGAGATGAGGAGGTGCTGAGGGCCACAGTCCAGTTGCAGGCTCACAAGGACGTCTCCCAGGAGACTGCTCACTTGATGAGCAGCAACTGACATGGCTGGTTCAGCCCCGCTCCATTGGTTCACATTCCCCATGCACGAGGAAATGATGCCTGAATTGTGCTCTCTTTAAAAGTATATGAGGAGGGGCGGCCAGGTAGTACAGCGAGTAAGAGCACCGGCTCCAGTGTTGGAATGACCTGGAGATCGAATCCCGGGCTCAGACACTTAGCAACCACCCAGAAACACCTGGCCATGTAACCTTGAGCAAGTTACTTAACCCCGATTGCTTTAAAAAAAAAATATATATATATATATATATATAAGGAGCCAGCTTCTTCCTCCTGGATGCCACCTGTGTACCCCGCCATCTTAGAATAAACTGTAAGTTGTTTCTCTCCCGCATCTCTGGTCTCTTCAGTCCCTCCTGAGAACACAGCATAGGGCTATTAGGTCCCCAGGTTAGCAGAGTTAGCAGCTGCTTACAAAATTTAATTAAAAAAAACAATAGCAATAAATTTTTTTCAGAATTATAATTACTGTGTATTTCCTTCCATCCTATTTTCCCTGTTTATCCTGTACTCTCCTTTCACCCTGTCCATCATCAAATGTTTTCTAATTACTCAAGTACATGTAATTTATTATACTCAGACCCCACTATTATGATATTAGCTGACTAGAGCAATATGAATAAGATTAATACACAACTATTCCTTAAACTTCATATTATTCAGTACCTTCAGGAACATCTTCCATTCTTTTAGAATCCTTAAAATAATATTGGCTATGGGATCTTGTTATATATCATTTTGAACCTTTGATTTCATTCGTGTCTACAGGGCCCAGTTCAGCAAACTCTCTACCCATACAGATCTGGAACTATTCCCAAAGATATAGTCATAAAGAATTTTCTGTGGCATCAATCAGTTAAGTGGTTTGTCTAGGATCAAATATTTGGGAGCTCAGGAGCTCATATAATTGAGAAAAGGTGAGACATGATCTCATGTCTTCCTGGATCCAAGACAAACTCTCCATATACTATGTAGGCTACAATTATTTCTTATAAATGAGGATTTGTTGGGTAGCTTGTTAACTATGCTGCCTGGTCTTTCCCTCTTCTTCCTCCTACGGTAAGAACTCTGCCAGTGAGACCAGGGCTTTAAAAATTGAGAACTCACTTTATCTTGCCCAGAACCAGATCAGAACACTTACTAGACATTTCCCAACTATTTTGCCCTTCCCATTATACCCTCCCACACCCTTTCCAACTCCATCTCCCTTGATGTATTGTCTTGTCTTATAGAATGTAAGTTCTATAGGCAGTGTCTGATTTGCTTGCCCTTGTATGCTTAGCATAGTGCCTGTTACAAAGTGATTAATAAGTTTTTTTTCATTCATGCATCCATTCAAAGTCTTTGGTTTCCTAAGGGAGTATGGTTGTGAAACATGTTTTGTTGGGGGGAAATGGTGCTAAAAGAACTGAATGACTGACAAAAAAAAAATGAAGTTTATTAAAGAAAGCATACATTATATATTTGTTTAAGAGCTGATTGTCGTGTTTGTATTCTGCTTAATGATGTTTAACCTCTATTTATTGAATAAATTGCTTTCTGTTTTCTTTTAGGTGATGGTTTTTGTGCATGCTCGAAATGCCACTGTCCGAACAGCTATGGCTTTAAGAGAAAAAGCTAAAAATAATGGCCACATTTGCTATTTTTTGCCAAACCAAGGGGCTGAATATGGACATGCTGAAAAACAGGTAGGGACTGATAAAAAATGTTTTAAAAAATTGAAGTAATTGTACTTCAGTTTTAAAAGGTTGAAATAAAAAACACATTGCAGATAAATGATATAATAGGCTCGACTTTCTTTTCTTTGGCTTCTGATGTTTTTAAAGAATGTATGAGAGAAATTAAATTATTATTATCTTTCATACTGCATTATAATTGCCCTACTTTTTTCTGTTGTTTGATTAAACACTATAAACTTATTTTTAGCTCTAATTTTCTGCCCTTTTAAAATAGACTTCCCTAACAAATAAAAGTGCAAACTCTTTAAAAAGCAGCAACAAATTTTCATTAAGGTTGTGAAATCTGATCTTTAAAATGACTTTTATTATGCATGTATCAAAATAATCCTTTAGCTGTACATATTTCTCAATAATGTGAAATTACTACTTTTATAGAATCTTTAAAAATATTTTTATTTTGTATGTAGATTGAAAACATCACATACATCTTATTTTATGGAAGAAATTCAATGCTAAACTCAATTACATTTTGTAGTTTAATTTAACATTGCCTCAATTACATTATTACTTGAAATCGTTAGGCAAATTTTGATATCGTTACAAAATAATTAGTATGTTTATATGTGTTGTAAGGAAGAAAGTACTGTATATGGAGAAAATGTAAGTGATTACAGTAGATTTTCTTAAAGGAATGTAAGAGAACAATTTTTGTTTTCTTTTTTGTAACTTAATCCCTAACTGCTCTCAGTTTCATTATCTCCTTACTCCCATTACCTTCTCCACACTGCTGTTTAATGTTACTTTGCAGCAGCAATGTAGTGGCTGCATTAGTCACTCCTTTTTCTCAAAGCCTTTCTTCCATCTTCTTCTTACCATTTTTTGTCTGAGAAGACTTTGTCTGCTACATTAGTGAAAAAAATCACGGAATTACAGGATCATGAGCTCACATTTTTCCTTTACTCAACACTTCAAAACCTATATCTTCACTTGTCATTACCTCCTTTGTACCTTTCACTTAGGAAGACATGACTATCTCCTTAATAGTGCTTATAGTTTACCTTGTATCATTGATCTGATGCTCTTCCTTCTCATCTTCTCCAAGAGTTTGTGTCATAAATTTTTCTGCCTCTTGAGAATCTTGCGTCTCTCCCCATCTCTCAATCTTCACTGCTTACAAATAAGCTCAGTTTCCTCATACTATCATACCCTCAAGCCATCATTCTGAATCTGTTATCTTTCATTGCCCAAATCCAGAAAGAGATACCTTTTTCAGTATTGAAAAAGAGAATACAAACTGATTGAATGACAAACTATTAACAAAAATAATAAGTCTATTTACTATTTATAGTTACAATTATACATTTTTGTTTTACAGATAGAATAACCGTAACAGACATAAGACTATTGTTTAGAATAAAAATGTATATTATTATTAACCTAAAAGGGTACAAATCACTAAACTGCATCTATATTTGTTAGCAAAAAGACAATTAGAGAAGATACATATAAAAGAAAGCAAAGAGAAAAACAAATTGAAAAGGGAAAATAAGGACTCCACATTGTTTTCAAAATAAATATCAGACCCTCACAAAAATGATCACATACTGGGTTATGTAGTTGTCCTATATAAATTTAAACAGGCAGAAATTATACATAATTTATTTTTACCCCATGGTATCATAAAATTAAATAACAGTCAAATTAGTAAAATTTCACAACTATAGAGAACCTGAAAAAGCTATCTACTTAATAGTAACTGAGTTTTTAAAAGAAAACAGAAGGAGGAATACCCCTAGTGTAGTGTTTAAAAGACAGTAGCACATAGAAAAGCCTGTGGGATTGATCTGTAAATCCCCAACTATTGTGCCCAGTATGTGCCAGGAACTGTGCAGGTTAGGGAATTTAGCCAAAGCTATTCTTTGAATCAAAGTCACATTAGTAAGAAATAAAATTAAGACACTGGAAAAGAACCAGAGCAAGAGTCTCTGAAAAAGTCAAAAAAAGAGAGAGATTATAAGTATAAGAACAGAAACAAGTAGACTTGAAAATGAAGTTAATAATAAAAACTGAATTGCTTTAAAAAAAAAAAACAATGAAATTGACAAACATCTTTCAAATTGAGTTCAAAGACTGAGAATAAAAATAATTCTCCAAAATTAAAAATGGAAAAGGAAAGACTTTTGCATATGCAAAAGAAATTTAAAAATAATATTGGGGAATGCTTTATACCACTATATTCTTTCTCTTTTTCTCATTTTAAGTTGTGTTTCTTAAGATTTGAGCTCAAAATTTGTTAGCATAAAATGGGAGACATTGCAATTGGACTTGGGATCAAAAGACCTGATTTTGAGTTCTTTTGTATAGTTACTGGTTTTGAGGTCTAGGACAATTTTTTTCACAATTCAGGACCTCTGTTTTTTACTTTTAAAAATGTATATTTTTTAAAAATGCATTTTAATTTTACATCTCTCTAATTTCTCCTGTTCCTCACCATCCTCTTTCCCAGAGATGTCCCTTATAATAAAGATTTTTAAAGGAAAAAAAAATTAGTCAAACTAATCAATACACCGGAGAAAAAAATCTAGTGTTCAAACAAATAGATAATTCCAGTGGTTAATTATATGCCAAAAAACTGCCCAAAAATGACATGGTAGGAAATTTTTTTTTAAAGATGAGATATTATGAGGGTTGAAATTATACTCCACCATCAAAAATTTAGCTTTGCAAAAACAAACAAAAAAATATATGAGCCATATGATTTCACAGTGGAATTCTTGAAGAACTTTTATGTAAAAATAGTATTCATTATATATTTGTTTCCTGTTTATAAAAAACAAGAGAAAAATAGACCATTATTCCAATACCTTTTATAAGACAAACATAGTGTTGATTTTATAACCACATAAAGATAATACAAAAACATTTCACTAATGAATATAGAATGAATAACTAAGTCAAATATTATTCTCAACTCACTCCAGTCTCTACCTCCTACTGTTCACCTGCCACATTACTACCCTAGGAAAACTCTACTCTGTGGCATTCCTCCCCTAATATGTGACATTTTCCCTCTGATCATTAATTTGGGAAGGACCCCAGTTGTGCTTCTCTTCACTCTTCCCTAGACTGCCTCCATTCTCTCCCACTGCATTGTTCCTTAGCATATACCCTTCTTTCACCTCTTCCCTCTTCCAGCACTTCTCTTACTGTGTAAGGTCCTTCGGGGTAGGGACTGTCTTGTTTGCTTTCATATGTATTCTCATTACTTAGCACAGTACCTGGCACATAGTAAATGCTTAACAAATGCTCTCTCATTCCATTTATCTCTCATACAGTATTCCCTGATCCAGACTCCCACCCCTAAACACAGTCAGACTTCAGATATAATCTCTTCTTTCTTAATTTTCTGATACCCTTCTTACCTTTACTTCTCCCACAAGACATTGCATTCTGCTTTGAGTTGTATTTCTATGTGTGCATGTCACATCTCCCCTAATAGACCACTGATACCTCAAAGAAAAAAAAATTTGTCCCCTTTTCCTTATTTCCACCAATAGTTCTAGCACAGTATTTTTCCATAAAATGGATACTGTATAGATGTTTACAGAATTGGACTTCTGATTCTAACATTTCCTTTTTTTATAATCTATCCTTTTATCTCCTTGACTGCGTTTCTTACCTGTAACTGCTCTATATGATCTTTATCATGCTAGTTTTTTCATAGTTGTATGTATATATTAATGAAATTATTTTCATCTAACTTTAATTCAGCTAGTATTTATTGAGTCCTTGTTTTACACTACTGTAATATAATGCCAAGGAAAGGCAACTTCCCAAGGTTCAGAATACCAGCATAGGTGCTCTCCATTTTATTCAGTGACCAACCAAAAATGGAGAAGATCAAAACATGACATCATTCAAAATACAGCATTTACTAACTGTGATTAAATAATCTCCAAGTACTACCCCACCCCAGGACCTTCCAATCATTCAATCAATTACAAAGTCCCTGTTCTAAATACTTCTCCACCCCTAGGCTATACCTTCATTTAGTCCACCACAAAGTCCCTCTTCTCAAATGGAGATTAGTTTCCAAACATAAGGTCAAAAGTTCCCCACCCCTGGATCACAATTGAATCTACCCCAGAGTTACATCAAGTTTAAACACAGCACTTAATACCCAAATGGAGGTCTTTTCTTCATCTTGACACGAGGCAAGTTTTCAGCAATCTTAGTTCCTGGGGAGACAAGGCTTAGCAAGGCCACAAGATACATTGCCAATCCCTTCATGATGAATTTATCCTCTGTCTGTAGAACAGTCCTAGAACCCCTGAACACATTAGCAAAGCCCTCTCCCAGGATTTCTGTAAACATACAACAAGAAAATCCTTCTTCAGGGCTTCTGAACCAACAGAAAGGCTCCCAGACCCCTGCAACAACAGCACTGTTCTTCACCAGTGGACAGTATTCACTCTGTCTGCAGGACAGTCTCCAGACCCCTGCAACAACAGCACTGTCC
>NW_027187391.1:54540211-54591869 GCF_028583685.1 Petaurus breviceps papuanus
TTCATTCTGTCTGCAGGACAGTCTCCAGACCCCTGCAACAACAGCACCGTCCTTCACCAGTGGACAGTATTCACTCTCTGTCTGCAGGACAGTCTCAGGGCTTCTTAACCAAAAGCCAGGTTCCAGGACTTCTTCAACAACAGGACTGTCTTTCACCAGTGGACAAATCTGGCAAAAGAACATCAAAACAGACAGACAAAGTACCAGCAAAACAGCCATGTCTCCTCAGTCCTTGGCAGCTCAGGGGGCAGGTCTCAAAAGTCCAGGGCAATTCAAAAGCGGCCACCAGCAATTCTCTTAGTCTCTCTCTCTCTCTCTCCACAAGGTGCTGCTTCCAAAAAGATCTTCCGCCTCTCTCTTGTCTCTCCAAATCTATGTCACCAGCTCCTCCCAGTTCAGGACTTTCTTTTCACATCAAAAAGTCCATCCCACAGGTGGGATTAACAAGCTTTGGGTTTTAACACAATCAATTTGAAAACCAAGCCAATACAGGGGAATCTTTAATTGCCATTACTATCACAACTACCAGACCATACTCCACATTGGGGCATAAAGAAATCATCACATAATTTACTGCTTTGGTAGAACATTTGGAGGACAATGTTTATAAATTCCAAAAATGTTTAGTATTATAGGTGGTCAATGTCAGGAGAGATCACTGGGGACCTGAGTCACTGGAAAATCTTCATGGAAGAAGTAGGATTTGGCCTAAGAACAAATATGACATATTTTGTAGCCCGTGATGTTTCTAGCCTTACATTAGTAGAGGATTGTTGTTGGGAAGTATCCTTCACTACTTCTTATGTTATCAAGATGTAGCAAGTCCTGAGAAACCTGGAACCCCAGAGCCCTAGAAATAAATGTTAGATATCTGTTTTCATTTATGTGAGATAATTTTCGCTAATTTTTCTTTTCATTTTTCCCAAGTGTTCTTCTTCACCTCTTTTTTTATATCTATTCATGCCGTGTTCCTTATGATTGCAATTTTTATAATTAAAATGTTTTGTCTATATTTCAGTAATTCTTTTAATCTTTGATCTCATCGAAATAGATGCTCTTTCCAACTACACAGGTCACAGTCCATCCTTGAGTTCTATTTTTGTTTGACTTCTATGTCCTCTTATGATCTCTGCAGAGCATTAGCCAGCAGAAGCTGTCCTTCCTCTTATTTTTCTGTCATGTGAAAATGCAACATTTATGCTGTCCATTAGTTATCTCTTGTTCTCACCCTATGATAGGGCCTCTTTTTTTTCAGTTAAATATTTCTCTAATAATATTATTTATACCATCCCACAATTCTTTATTGGTAACTTGTTTCATTCAACACATACCCAAATGTGCCTCTCCATTTCCACTTGGGTGATCCTTTAAAAAAAACTAGTATATAAAACATGTTATTGTCTGCACAAACAATTGTTCAATAAGTATTTGTCAAGTTCCTACTATGTGCGAAGCATTGTGCCAGACACTGAGTATACAAAAAGAGGAAAAAGACAGTCCCTACCCTCAAGGAACTTACAATGTAACAGCAGAAACAACTTGCAAAAAAATATATACAAAGCAGGCTATATCCAGGACAAATAGGAGATAATTAACATAGGGAAGACACTGAAATTAAGAGGGGTTGGGGAAAGCTTCCTGTAGAAGGTGAGATTTTAGTTGGGACTTATAGGAAGCCTGGGAAGTCAGTAATAATAGCTAATATTTATATAGTACTTACTGTGTGCTAGATAACTCTGTTAAGCTCTTTAGCAGTAAATAGAGATGAGGAATAAGAGGTTTCCAGGTCTGGAGGACATTGAGAAAAACACCTGGATCTGAGTAATAGAATGGTTTGTTCATGAAACTATCTGGAGGCCATTTTCACGCTATTGAAAAATATGGTTAGAATGTGAGGTGTAAGAAGACTGGAAAGGTCGGAGGGTACTAGGTTATGAAGGGCTTTAATGCCAGAGGATTTTGCATTTGCTCCTGGAGGCAATAGGGAGCCACTATAATGGGTTGAGTTGGGGAGTGATGTGATCATACCTATGCTTAAAAAAAAATCATTTTAGTGACTGAGTGGAGGATGGAATGGGGAGAGATTTGAAATAGACTGACCCATAAGAAGGCTGTTGCATTCATCTTGACATGAGGTGACAAATGCCTGCACCAGAGAGTGTCAGAGGAAAGAAGAGGCATGGGAGAGCTGTTGTAGAGGGAAAATGACAGGCCTTGGCAACAACTCTGCTTGATTTCAATTCTGTTGAACAAGATTCCCCACCCTGGATAAACTGATCACTCCAGTTCTCATCCTCATACTGCTGACTGGGCCTTGGATATACAACTTCTTTTCACTTCCATCACTCCCATCTCCCCTCTGATTGGTGGACTGGAGGGTAGAACTAAATTCCTCTCAGTGAATCAAGATACCCCTTTGTATGTCATTTCCCATACACACACATCCTTCCTACCCCCCACCCAATCCCTTCTCCCACTTTCCAGCTTTCTTTTATATGTTACCTTTGTCTGTTAGATTATAAGCTCCTTGAGAGCAGGAACTGTATTTTTCTTATTTGTGTCCTCAGTGCCTGGCACATAACAGGTGCTTAATGTTTATTGAATTGAATTGAATTCAAGAAAAATTCCTAGGTTGCAAGCCTCAGGAACTGGAAGGTTGTTGCTCTCTACCTCTCATACCTCCTGAAGGGGAGGGTCCAGGGCAGAATCTTGAGGGACACCTGTGGTTAGAGGGAATGATCTGGAAGAGAATCCAGCAAAGGAGACAGAAAAGGAGAAATCAAATAGGAAGGAAGAGACCCAGGGGAATGGTTTCCCAAAAACAGAGAGAAGAGAGTATCAAAAGAGTAGAGAGTGATCAAAGATGGCAAAAGCTGCAGAGAGATCAAGGAGATTGAGGCTTGAGAAAGGCCATTGAATTTGGCGACCAAGAGAGCATTAGAAACTTTGGAGAGAACAGTTTTGGGGGCATAGTAAGGTCAGAAGGCTGACTGTGTATAGGACAATGGTTAACATCCTATTCCTTTTATTTTTTTAACTAGACCTGTAATTTCATCACAGTAGAGAATGCCCAGTTAGGAACATTTAACAATAATCTTTTCAGCTTAGCTTTAGAGATTTTCCTGGGACACTTACACCTTAATTAACTTTCCCAAAGTTGCCAATCTAGTATGTGTCAGAGTTGGAACTTGAACTCAAGTCTTCCAGACTCCCATGTTTGCAGTTTTCTATCAACTATGCCACAGTGTTGATGTCATGTCTCTTAACCATTGGACTCTTCTCCTGCTCTTCCTTTCTGTTTCAAAACTATTACATTTAGTTCCTGTATTATTTTCTTTTGAAATATTTTCTAAGAGTACAAAATTTCTTTTTTTCTTATGCAGTATTACATCTTTCTAGATATATAATTGTTTTTTATTTTTAATGACATAAATATTAAGATTTAGAATTTTAAAAAACTTGATTCTTTGGAAATTGAAATTTTCTAGTGTATTCAAAACTTGAACTTTGAGAGCCATCTGCTGGATTTTTGCCTGTTACACACCTGTTAATTATGCCCTACTGTTCTAAATATGGTCACTATAAAAGGCATGAAATAGTCTGAGGATTACAGATTATATTCACTGATTTTTCAAACTAGTATTCTTTTAATAGTACTATTTATTTTATCCTTTTCATTTAATCATACATCTCATTTATTTTTAGATACCATTATTTTGCAGAGATATGACTTGAAATAGTTTAACTTTTCATTGTACTTGATTATAACTTTGAGAATTAAAAATCTGTTGCTTTTTTTTATGAATGTTTGGATTCTTTCTTGACTTTGCTTTTTTATCAGTAAACTTTTTATTCTCTATATTTGTGTTCAAAGAATGTTAGGCAAAAAACAAATATAAGCTGATAACTATAGAACAACAGATACAACATCCATTAGAACTCCACATGGAAGGAGGAGAAAATGTTCTTGAATAGGTTAAGCTGTACCTTTTCAAAGTTGGAATGGATTTTAGAAGTCAGTTAGACCAAACTTCCTTATTGAATTCAAGAAGAGAAAATTTGCCTCTATACCAGACTCTGAAGAAAGTTTGATCATATTTGGATCTATGAAAATATATTCTCTTTCATAAAATTGTCGATAGCTGACTCAATTTTGTAAACTTGAAGTCATATCTGAGATATGCATTAACTTTATTTCATTCTTTCCTTATATAGTTGTATGTTACAAACCAAAATCATCATTTGATTCAAAAGATTTTAAAATACCTTTACATCTACTATTTGACAAGCATTGTGCTAATCACCAGGACTTCTTAGACAAAAACCTAAAACAGTTCCTGCTTAAGGGATTTTATGTAAGGATTTTAAGTTTTAAAAGTGGGATGTAATACCTAGGTTCAAATTATGACTGTATTATTTTTTTTTCCTATGTGCCTTTGAGAAAATCATTTATCTTTGGGCATTCTGTTTCCTCATTTGTAAGTTGAAGGGACTGCAACTAGAGAAGATCCTTTGCAGCTCTAAATTTATGTTTGTGTGAATCGATGTGGTCTAGATCAACTAGACTTCACCCTAAAACTCTGTACTTCTGTATGAATAGTATTAAACTGTTTTTTGGATTGCTTTGGTGCTGTTGCTAATACACAGACACCCTTTATTTTATTTTTTTTTCCAGTATCAAATATAAAATACTTTTATTTGGCTTTCAAAACCCTCTACAACATGACCCCTTCTTACCTTTCCATTTTTCTCATACTTTGCTTCCTCTTTTTTTTTTTAATTTTATTAATTTGTTTGTTTCCTTTTAGTTTACAGGATTCAATTCCACAATTCCTTGAATTTCACATTTTGTCCCCCTCCCTCCCCTCCCCCCCCATGGCGGCTTATAGTCAAGTATAGGATCTGTAAATACTTTCACATTATACATTGGTCAGGTTATAAGGACGGATTGTACCGGCTGGAATGAAAAATGGTAAAGAGGACATAAAACCAAATAAGAGAACGAAAAAGATCAGGTATTTTGCTTCCACCTGGATATAAACTTAGTTCTTTCTCTGGATGCACATTTTTCTCTCCATCATGAGTCTTTTGGGATAGACTTATATCACTGCATTGCTGATAAGAGTCCAGTCTATCAAAGTTGGTCATCACACATACGTTGTGTCTGTAATTGTGTACAAATTTCTCCTGGTTCTACTCTTCTCACTCAGCATCAGTTCTTTTAAGCCTCTCCAGGTAAATATGAAGACTGCCTGCTCCTCGTTTCTTATAGCACAATAGTATTCCATAACATGCATATACCACAACTTGTCCAACCATTCCCCAATTGATGGGCACCCCCTTAATTTCCAATTCTTTGCCACCACAGCTATAAACATTTTTGTACATATGGGTCTTTCTCCCATTTCTATGATCTCTTTGGGATATAACCCTAGGAGTGGTATTGCTGGATCAAAGGGTATGAAAGTATTTATAGCCCTTTGGGCATAATTCCAGATTGCTCTCCAGAAAGGCTGGATCAGTTCACAACTCCACCAACAATGCATTAGTGTTCCAGTTTGCCCACATCCTCTCCAGCATTTGTCATTTTCCTGTTTTGTCATCTTAGCCAATCTGACTGGTGAGATGTGGTACCTCAGAGTTGTTTGAATTTCTCTAATCAATACTGATTTAGAGCATTTCTTCATGTGCTTATAGATAGCTTTAATTTCTTTCTCTGAAAACTGCCTGTTCATATCCTTTGACCATTTATCAGTTGGGGAATGACTTGTATTCTTATAAATTTGACTCAATTCTCTGTATATTTTAGAAATGAGTCCTTTGTCAGAGACATAGGGTGTAAAGATTCTTTCCCAATTTCCCACCTCCCTCTTAATCTTGGTTACATTGGCTTTGTTTGTACAGAAACTTTTCAATTTCATGTAGTCAAAATTAACCATTTTACATTTTATGATGTTCTCTAATTCTTGTTTAGTCATAGTCCCTCTCCACAAGTCTGATAGGTAAACTATTCCTTGTTTTAGGAGACTGCTTACAGTATCAACCTTTATACCTAGATCATGAATCCATTTAGACTTGATTTTGGTATATGGTGTTAGATAATGGTCTGTGCCCAGTTTCTGCCATACTATATTCCAGTTTTCCCAGCAGTTCTTGTCAAATAGTGAGTTCTTATCCCAAAAACCAGGTTCTGGAGGTTTATCAAACAATACATTACTATAGTCATTGACTTCTGAATCTCGTGTGCCTAATCTCTTCCATTGATCCACTCCTCTATTCCTCAGCCAGGACCAAGTAGTTTTGATGACTGCTGCTTTATAGTACAGATTGAAATCTGGTAAAGCTAGTCCACCTTCCCTAGCATTTCTTTTCATTAATTCCCTTGATATTCTGGACCGTTTATTCTTCCAGATGAATTTTGTTACTATTTTTTCTAGCTCTATAAAGTAGTTTTTTGGTAAATTAATTGGTATGGCACTAAATATATAATTTAATTTAGGTAAAATTGTCATTTTTCTTATATTAGCTCGACCCAGCCATGAGCAATTGATATTTTTCCAGTTAGTTAGATCTGACTTTATTTGTGTGATCATACAGGTCCTGGGTTTGTTTTGGCAGGTAGATTCCCAAATATTTTATAATGTCTACAGTAACTTTAAATGGGATTTCTCTTTCTATTTCTTGCTGTTGAATTTCATTGGAAATATATAGCAATGCCGAGGATTTATGTGGGTTTATTTTATATCCTGCAACTTTGCCAAATTTATTTATTGTCTCAAGCAGTTTTTTACTTCATTCTCTAGGATTCTCTAAGTATATCATCATATCATCTGCAAAGAGTGATAGCTTGGTCTCTTCTTTGCCCAACTTGATTCCTTTGATTTCTTTTTCTTCTCTAATTGCGACTGCTAACATTTGTAGTACTAGATTGAATAAGAGGGGTGATAGTGGACACCCTTGTTTCACCCCTGATCTTATGGGAAATGCTTCTAGCTTCTCCCCATTACATATAATACTTGCTGATGGCTTTAAATAGATGCTACCTATTATTTTAAGGAAGGCTTCATTTATTCCTATACTTCCTAATGTTTTTAATAGGAATGGATGTTGTATTTTGTCAAAAGCCTTTTCTGCATCTATTGAGATGATCATGTGGTTTCTGCTAGTTTTATTGTTGATATGATCAATTATACTGATGGTTTTCCTAATATTAAACCATCCTTGCATTCCTGGAATAAATCCTACCTGATCAAACTGTATTATTCTTGAGATAAGTTGCTGTAGTCTTTTTGCTAGTATTTTATTTAGAATTTTTGCATCTATATTCATGAGTGAGGTTGGTCTATAATTTTCTTTTTCTGTTTTATCTCTTTCTGATTTAGGTATCAGTACCATATTTGTATCATAAAAAGAATTTGGTATGACTCCTTCTTCACTAATTTTCCCAAATAGTTTGTAGAGTATTGGAATCAATTGTTCTTTAAATGTTTGATAGAATTCACTAGTGAATGCGTCTGGCCCTGGAGATTTTTTCCTAGGGAGCTGACTGATGGCTTGTTCAATTTCTTTTTCTGAGATGGGATTATTTAAGTAATTTACTTCCTCTTCAGTTAATCTGGGCAACTTGTATGTTTGTAAATATTCATCCATTTCCCTAAGATTGTCAAATTTATGTGCATACAGTTGGGAAAAATAATTCCTAATTATTGTTTTGATTTCCTCTTCATTGGAGGTGGATTCACCCTTTTCATTTTTGATACACATAATTTGGTTTTCTTCTTCTTTTTTTATCATATCGACTAAGGGTCTATCAATTTTGTTGGTTTTTTCATAAAACCAGCTCTTGGTTTTATTTATTAATTCAATAGTTTTCTTAATTTCAATTTTATTAATCTCTCCTTTGGTTTTCAATATTTTAAATTTAGTATTTAATTGGGGATTTTTAATTTGTTCTTTTTCTAGGTTTTTCAATTGCAAGCCCAATTCATTGACCCCCCTTTTCTCTAATTTAATCACGTATGCACTCAGGGATATAAAACTTCCCCTAAGAACTACCTAAAATCTGCATCCCACAGATTTTGGTATGTTGTCTCATTATTATCATTCTCTTGAATGAAATTGCTGATTGTTTCTACAATTTCTTGCTTGACCCACTCATTCTTTAGGATTAAATTGTTTAATTTCCAATTAGTTTTTAGTCTGTCTTTCCCTGGCCCTTTATTGCATATAATTTTTATTGCATCATGATCTGAGAAGGATGCATTTAATATTTCTGCCTTACTGCATAGAATTGTGAGGTTTTTATGCCCTAGAACATGGTCAATTTTTAAGTATGTGCCATGAACTACTGAGAAGAAAGTATATTCCTTTTTATCCCCATTCAGTTTTCTCCAGAGATCTATCATACCTATCCTCTCTAAACTCCTGTTCACCTCCTTAACTTCTTTCTTGTTTATTTTGAGGTTGGATTTATCAAGTTCAGAGAGGGGGAGATTAAGGTCTCCCACTAGTATAGTTTTGCTATCTATTTCTTCCTCTAATTCCTTTACCTTCTCCTCTAGGAATTTGGATGCTACACCACTTGGTGCATATATGTTAAGTAGTGATATTGCTTCATTTTCGCTGGTGCCTCTTAACAGGATATAGTTTCCTTCCTTATCTCTTTTAATTAGGTCAATTTTTGCCTTTGCTTTATCTGAGATAAGGATTGCTACCCCTGCTTTTTTTACTTTAGCTGAGGCATGATATATTTTATTCCAACCTTTTACCTTTACCTTGTGAGTATCCCTCTGTTTCAGATGTTTCTTGTAAACAGCATATTGTAGGATTATGATTTTTAATCCATTCTGCTATCTGTCTCCGTTTTATGGGAGAGTTCATTCCATTCACATTTACAGTTATGATTGTTATCTGTTTCTTTCCCCCCCCATCCTATCCCTGCCCCTGTTAATGTTCATATTTTCCCTCCCTTCTCCCTTCCCCCCTTAATAGTTTTCCTTTTGACCACCGCCTCCCTCAGTGTTCCCTTTTCAGCCCCCCTCCCTTTTCCTCCCCCTTCCCCTTTCTACTTCCCTCCCTACAAACCACTCCCACCCCCCTTTCATAACCCTTTCCCCTTCTACTGCCTGTAGGATATTGTTATACTTAATGAAGTATGCTATTTCTTCTTCGCATCAAGAGTGACAGGAACAAATCTCATGCGAAGCTCCTCTCCCTCCCCTCTTTCCCTCTAAAATGATACTTTTTGGGTTTCTTCTCCATAGAGTCCTATGCTTAACTGGTTGATGTTCCCTCCTTGTACCAGAACCAATGAGGGAAAAGCTCATATGCTTCCCAACTCCCTCCCTTTTTTTCCTCTGCTATACAGTTTTTATGCCTCTATGAGTGGCATAATTTACCCTTTTCCACTTCAACCATTCCCTTTCTTCCATTGCAGTCCCTTTGTAGCCCTTAACAAGATTTTTTTTAAATCGTCATTTTGTGTATTTTATAGTCATACCCTCTACTTATCTATAACCAGTTTGCTCTTATCAAATAGCAGGGTGTATGTGTGTTCTCCTTGTTTACCTTTCTAAGTCACTGTTGCATCTTCTAATTGGAGGTTGAATTTTCCATTGAGTTCTGGCTTTTTTATCAAGAAGGTCTGGAACTCTGTTATATCATTGAATGACCATCTCTTTGCCTGGAAGAATATGCTCAGTCTCGCTGGGTATGTGATCCTTGGTTGTAACCCGAGCTCTTTTGCCTTCCAGAAAATTGTATTCCACTGCCTCCTATCTTTCAGTGTAGAGGCTGTCAAATCCTGTGCAATCTTCACTGTGGACCCTCGATATTTGAATTGTTTCTTTCTGGCCACTTGAAGTATTTTCTCTTTTATCTGGTAGTTCTGGAGTTTGGCCACAACATTTAGAAGGCTTTTCAGTTTGGGATCTCTTACAGCAGGTGTCCGGTGAATTCTCTCGATTTCTATTTTACCCTCAGGTTCTAGTATCTCAGGGCAGTTTTCCTTAACGAGCTCTTGGAGAATGTTTTCCAGGCTCATTTTTTCATCGTAATTTTCTGGTAGACCTATGATTCTCAGATTATCTCTCCTGGATCTGTTTTCCAGGTCAGTTATTTTTTTCTTTGAGGTATTTTACCTCTTTTTCTAATTTTTCATCCTTGTTGTTTTGCTTGGCTAATTCTTGGTTCCTCATAGAGTTATTTGTTTCCATTTGGTTAATTCCAGTTTTTAGCAATTCATTTTCCTTGGTTAATTTTTGAAGCTCCTTTTCCATATCATACACTTTTCTTTTTAGAGAGATGTTTTCCTCATTATAATGTTTTTCTAATTCTGCTATTTTCTTTTTGAGAGAATTATTCATTTTGTCTTCTATCTCTCTCATTTTGTTTTCAAAGTTCCTTTTGATCTCATCTAGGAGAGCCTTCTGTGCTTGAGACCCATTCCCTGTTGAAGTTTCAGCTTTGGGTGTGTAGTCCACATTGTCTCCCTCTGAGGTTGGTTCCTCCTTCTGAGGATAGTAGGACTCCAGAGTCTTTGTCTTTGTAGTCTGCTTTCTACCCATTTTGAGGCAGGGTCCTAGCTAGGTCCTTCCTCTAGGATCCCAAGCCTTTACTGTAGAGGGTTTTGACCTGGGGCAAGAGTTACTATGTTTTCATGGTCAGAGGTGGGGTTTGGAGCAAGTGAGGTTCACTCTGTCATCCTAGTCTTTGGAGGTCCTGAAAGGGGCTTTTAAAAAAAAAAAATTTCTGGGCTATGAAGTGGTAGCCCCAGGAGTGTTTGCTGTCCAGGACAGGGGCCCCTGTATTTGCTTCTTACCTTGCTCTTTCCAGTCCCAGCCCTTTGGTGATAGGACTGGTAGTGGACCTTGTGGTTGGTGGGAAGACTTGCCCTCCGAGTTGATCAGGCCCCTTCCCGGCCTGCGTCTGCCGGCCGCGCCTTCCAGGCCTGCCTCTGCCGTTCCGCGCCTTCCCAGCCTGCGTCTCACCCTTTATTTTTAATAACTATACATTTTACTGTTATTCTCATGAAAAAAAAATTTTTGCAGCCTGCATAAACAAGGATTTCTGCTCATGAGACCCACTATTTTTTTTTAACCTTGGAATACCTCTGTTCTCGTCTAATCTACTCATTTTACAGATTGGGAATTTGAATCCTTAGCAATTTTCCCAGAATCATGCATCATCCTTAATCTAAGCATACATGGCAACATTTACTCCCTTGGACTTAAATTAATTTTTCACTGACAAGAAATTATTTACCTTTTTTCATTCTTTTTCTCATAATGAATGCATATACTTTTATTTTTTTACAATATTTTTTTATTTTTATAGTATTTCAATAATATTTTTACATTATTTTATACAAATAATGCTTTTTTCCTCACGTCAGGTTTGAGAATCACTCAAAAGGGTTCAATGTAGAAATAATTGATAGAAGATTTACATAAATATTCTTTGTTTTTAATTATCCCTATCCTTCATTGAACATTCTAAATTTCTGCTATTAAGAAATATCAAATTTTTTGATATTTCTTGATCAAATATTCAATAATCAAATATTCAAATTTTTTTCCTTGATGTATAGTCATAGTTTTGAATATTGTAATATTTCTACCCTGCAAAGGATCAGAGGGCCTTTCTGAAGGTTTTATTTGGGATCTCCAAATTTAAACCTGGCTTTCTGAAGCTACCTGAGTATTTCATTTCCATTTCTTAAGAGTCTCATTTAATTTGTATAGTATAGAATGGTAGGTAACATCTCTGAAGAAGCCATTACTGTGCCAGTAATTTACACTTTAAAAAATAGTAAAATTAGGTACAATAAACATTTAAATACAATTAGAAGCTAAGTTTGCTGACAAACATAATTTCCTTCTTATATGTTCATAGTTACATACAGCCTTATGTCTGACTATGCCAGGCATGGCCTTTAAAATGTTTTGTCATAATTAATATTCATTGTATCCAAATTCTGTTATGTGAATGTAAGTAAAGTCTCATTATAATGACTACCATTATAAAATAGCATTCTGTGTAACAAAGTTATACAGTGGTATCAAATAGATTTCATCAGATTTCCTTGTCTACTCATCTACCATAAATGTGTTCTCTAGTCAATAAGTCACTTTGTTTATATTAAGTAAAACCCAAGTAGGGGGCAGAAGGGTTATTTTGACTTTGTGAGGGACATAGATTAGATCAGGCCTGCACTACTTGTGACCTGCAGGCTGCTTGCAGCACACCAAAGGATTTCCTCTATGTTTTCTCTACATTTTTCATGGACCACCCAAAATTCCTTGTTGAGTTGCATGTTATGTAGGCCTGGATTAGATGATCTAAGATTCCTCATGACACCAGGAGTCTCTCTCTGATTCTAGTCTTCACAGTTCTGTGTTGTTGTTGTTTCCATTAAAGAATCAGTTAACATTTAGACTTCCTCCCCATTTCCTGTCTCTAAGTCACTTACACTTAAAAACCGATGAAACTCCTTCAGCACTTAACTAAAACAAAATTAAGTCACTACTTAAAAAAGGAAATACGTAAAGAAGTTAGTACCTATAGAGCACCTGCTACCAAAGTTCAAAACACCTTTTTTCCCTTTTGCTGAATTCAATGCTATGACACCAGGCCTTTATATGATAAAAATATTATAAAGTCAAATAACTTTGAAAGATTTAGGAACCCTTATCAATACAATGATCAAGCACAAATCCAAAAGACTCCTGATGAAACACTGTACCCAACAGAGAGGCAGTAGGTTAGGAATACATGTTGTTAGGTACACATAATTAGGTACAATAAACATTCATTCATTTAATTTGTTTATTTATTTATTTATATTTTTTTGCCTTTTAGAGGGCAGTTGTGGTTAAGTAACTTGCCCAAGTTTACACGGCTAGTTTTTTATGTGTGGGTGTTAAGTGTCTGAGGCTGGAACCAAACTCAGGTCCTCCTGACTCTGGGGCCAGCACTTTACTCACCGCACCGCCTAGCTGCCCCAACAATAAACATTTAAATACAATTAGAAGCTAAGTTTGCTGACAAACATTGTATAGTATATGACAAACATTATTGTACCTAACACTCCTCTTCGTTTGTAACTCCTACTTACTGGGAAGGTGATTTTCAACAACTTGTCATTTAAATAAAATTCTACTATAATAAAACAATTTAGATTTCTCAGATATTGCTAAAGTAAACTTTTTTGTCTAGCATATGAGAGAAAATTGCTTTTGGGAAAACAGGGTAATAATAGGATGATTATAAGGATAAAATCAGTTAACATATGTAAAATGCTTTGCAGACCTTAAAGCATTACATAGATGCTAGCCATTATTTGTATATAACTTCTTTTTGCCTTTCCTTCAAAAATTTTTGTAGAAAATTATATTAAAATTGTCAAAGTCCTAATTCTTCTGATAATTATATATATCTAAGTACACAGTAGTTACACAGCCTAATTTTCTGTATAATCATATAACAGAAATTTCCTAATTTTTACATTTCTAAGAAGCAAATATTGTCATTAATGTTAGGAAACTACTATATATTCAAGTCACTTAAAAATTATTTCAAATATAATGAAATAAAAATTTACTTAAATCAGAAACTTTTCAGATTTTTTAACTCTCAAAGAGATTTTGTACTGTCATCTACTTTCCATTATGGACTTTTTTCATACTAAAATGCTCTTGAATGACATAGATTGCCCCCAGAATTGTATAAATAGTTCTCAGACAGTGGATAATAGTCTCATTTTACAAATGTGGAAAAACAGCAAGAAAAGATTGTGCCTCTCCCAAGGTCACATCATTTAAGTGAAAGAACTGATTTTGAAATTGTAGACTTTCATCTTCCTGTCAAGTTTGACTTTTCCACACTACATTTTCTAGCCTAGAAAGAATGTCAGAATTAAAAAGATCAAGTTATCAGAAGGCTTCGTAGATAATAGAAAAATTACGGAACCAAAGGTATTGGCCTGAGCCTGTGACCTTAATATCAAGTAAATGATTGAACACTGAGAGAACAAATATCAGGAATTGTACTCTCATAATGGAGTAAAATGTTATACATTTAGTTTGGATAGTGATCATGAGATCATAGATTCAGAGGCGAAAGAAAAGTTCCTCCACCTCCTTTTACAAATGAAGAAACTATGACAGGTGACTTTTTCAAATTACATATGTAGT
Organism: Petaurus breviceps papuanus; assembly: GCF_028583685.1. Classification (NCBI taxonomy): domain Eukaryota; kingdom Metazoa; phylum Chordata; class Mammalia; order Diprotodontia; family Petauridae; genus Petaurus; species Petaurus breviceps. The sequence continues at coordinate 54,554,404 of NW_027187391.1, forward strand.
AAAAAAAAAAAAAAAGTGAAGACTCAAATGTGGGTCCTTTTAAGTTCATATCCAGCATTTTTCCAACTATAGTACAGGACTTTTAATGGAAATAGAAGGCTATAAGGACCAACGAGATGGAGCTTAAATAGCAAGCTCTTTCCTGGAGCTCTCGTGTACATGCAAAGCACCATCACAGCAGTGAGGACCACGAGTTTTCCAAGAGACTTCTAACTAAGAGAAGTAGTCCTATTGTAAGGTTATATTTTCTCCTGGAAAAAGTAAAGAACTTGTTTAAAGAGTATTTGAAAGTTAATTGTGTCAGTACCTAGCAAATACTCATCTTTACTTTTGGATTTTTTCTTTGGGGGGGAGGTAAGTTTAGTAATCTTTAAAAAAATATTTATTTTTAGTTTTCAACTTTACCTTTTTTTTAAAGGTTATTTCAGTTGATATGCCTTTCTCTTGTGTCTGTTAAGAGCTGTGATATATGGACAACTAAGATTTTAAATTGCTTATGACTATGACTTGTATTCCTAAGTTGTCTATATCCTATTTATTAGGATAGGATATTAGATTCTGCTAGTTACTGGATGCTCCCAGATTCAGGATTACCATCTAACTGGCAATACTGCTGCATGTATAATGGAAAGATGATTGAACTCAAGCATCATGGTTTTTATTTCCTACCCTGGGTATAATCATGTCATTCAGCTTCTCTGCTCATCTGATAGCATTAGTAACATCTGTGAGCAAAGCATTTCTTAAACCTTAAAAGAGTTGTGTCAGTGCTTTTATGATATCAGTAACTCTTATAATTTTGATGATGATGATCCCTTTAAGAAAACAATAATTCATAGGACACATGTTATGGGCTACAGGCCTCTGCAACTTCAGGCAGAGTCTGGGCACTCAAGCAAGAGAAAGTCCTAGATCCATATTGGAGCACCTCAGGCAGTGTATGGAAACAGTTGTCAACTGAGAGCTTTGACATTCACTACCTAGTTTTTTTTTTTTTATTTTAAGCAATCAGGGTTAAGTAACTTGCTTAAGGTTACACGGCCAGTTATTTCTTGGTGTGGTGCTGAGTGTCTGAGCCCAGGATTCGATCTCCAGGTCGTCCCAACACTGGAGCCGGTGCTCTTACACACTGAGCCACCTGGCCGCCCCTAAGCAATTGGGGTTAAGTAACTTGCTGAAGGTTACACGGCCAGGTGTTTCTGGGTGGGTGCTAAGTATCCAAGCCCGGGATTCGATCTCCAGGTCATACTGACACTGGAGCCAGTGCTCTTACTCGCTGTGCTACCTGGCTGCCCCGTCACTACCTAGTTCTAATTCAGCAATCCAGGGCAATCTGAGGAGGGGAACTGCACTCAAGCATGATGTTTCAGGGTGAGGAGTGGTCATAAGCCCTAGATTGGATGCTTAAGATAGGCAAATTCAGAAGGTTCCGATTCCAGAAGCAGAATAGGGTCTCAATTTCAGCTTCTTTAGGCCAACCTAAAACCTGTAGAGGAAAACCGGGGCAGGAATCCAAGACCACAGGGGAATCTGCAGTTCTGTCACTTAGAACCAGCAAACCTTCTCACCTGGCAGATAGTAACTAATTCCAACATCAGTCTACAGTTGCTGAAACCAAAACCTGGATCAGGAATTTGCCCCGCTCATATCAGTGATCAGACTTTACCCTGTATTAGATCACTTTGGGATCACTGAAAGTTCAGAGGTCTCCAGTATATGAGCTGTCCCTGAGATCCTGAAATAGGAAAACATTCAATATCCCAAGAAAGCATCAATAAAAACAACTTAGACCTTCCCTCCAGAATCTGATCCTAATATCAAGTCTGAAGTCTGAAATAGAACACAAGAATAAGCAAAAATCAAAAGCATATAAAGCCATTATGGTGACAGGATTTCTCAAGACACAAACCCAGAGGAAGAGAACAGTTCCAAAATATTGATAACCAAAGCCTCACAGAAGAATACAGCTCAAATTCAGTTAGAATTCTTGGAAGAAGTGAGGCAAGAGTTAAAAAAAAAAAAGATATGCATACATATATATATATATATATATATATACACACACATACACATATTGTGTATATATTATACATAAACATATGTGCATATGAAATAAGAAAAAGAAAAAATTTTAAAAGAAGAGCTACAAAAGAAAGAATTGGAGAGTTAACAGCTTTGCCCAAAAGGTACAAAACCTTGATCAAGTAACAAACTCCCTAAAAGTTAACATGGATGAACTAGAAACCAAAGACTTCACAAGGAAAGAAGAAATATTGAAGTTAGAAAATGGGGGGGGGGGGGAATATAGAAGGAAATGTCAGTTATCTTATGAGAAAAATAACTGACCAGGAAAAAAAAAAAAAGAGAATCTTTGGACTATGAACTCCATGAAATCTCTTCCCCACACCCCAGCCCCCAATAGCCAAAACATGATCTTTCAAGAAAGATTAATCTTTTTTTCCTCATATCTCTTAGAATCAGAGGGCAAAGAGGAAATAGAATCCACCATTCACCTCCAAATGAAAACTCCCCAAAATATTATAGCTAAATTCCAGAGTTTCTAGGCCAAAGAAGAAATACTGCACCTGACCAGAAAGAAAGAATTCACATACTATGGAGTCACAGTCAATATCACACAGGATTTACAACCACTGCTGTAGGAGGTGAGAATTTGGAATAGAAGTACAGAAGAAAACACAGGACATTTATTGAAACAGATGACTTCCAAGTATTCCCAATGGAAAGAGCAGAGCTGCATAAAAACTTTGAACTTCAAACACAGGAGTTAAGAGAAACATAAAAAAGCAAATGCAAGTGAACAATTTTAAGAAACTAAAGGATGAACTTCCTCTGTACAAATATAGAGAGATGATATGTATCCCCTCTGAACATTAGTGTTATTATTATTAGTTCAGTGAGACAAGGCATGGAAGTTTCTGTTATATCTTGATTATCTTAAGAATGCAAAAGGAGGAGGGGAAGAGGAATGTACTGGGGAAGGAAAGGAAAGGTAGGTAAAATCATCTCAATCAGGATGCTTGAGACATTGATTTCATCAAGGAGGAAAGAGGAGCTCTTGAATCTTAGTCTTATTCAAACTGGTCAGAGGAGGAAAGCATACATATATACAAACATGTACATATACACATGTGTGCAAGCATGAGCTAGGTACAGAAATATATTTCACATGACAGGAACGTTGGAGGAAAAGGAAAATTTGATGGAGAATAGATTAAGGAAGAAATCAGTTCTAAGAAAAACAAACTCTTAAGGATATATTAAAACAAATCGTAACTTTTTTTGAGATGGCAAAGAATGAGTATCTAAGAGGATACCTGTCAGTTGGAGAATAGCTGAAAAAGTTATGTTATTTAAATGTGATGGGATTGCACTATTGTGCAGTAAGAAATAAATAAAGAGGACAGTTTCAGATAAAACTTAGAAAGACACTTATACAGAACAATTGATACAGTGACAATAGCATTATAAAGACAAGTTTGAAAGATTTGGAGACTTTGATTAGTGTAATGACCAATCTTGATAACGGAGAACTAATTATAAAACATGCTACCCTCCTTGTGATAGAGAGATGAAAAGTTTCAGAGTACAAAATAAGAAATTTTTGGATTGTCTATACATGTTTGTGACAGGAGTTTTGTTTTTCTTTCATTCTCAAGGGTGGTGAGAGGTGAAATGATTTTTTTTTTGATTGGAAGAAAGTAAAATTTAATTTTAAAATCAAACTAATTTTCATGCTTCCATGGTTCTTGATCTCACTGATAAGAAGAACTTTTTGTAAACTCATAGATGGAAGGCCTTCAGGTTTACATAAGAAGGCAGTCATGTCATTTTCTATGTGCCAGTGATTGCACTGTAATATGCATACAACATAAAAAGGCTTTACAGCTATTCTGCTGTAAAAGTTTAATAGCTATAAAAATTAGTTCAACACTTTTAAACTTATATCTGAGTTAATTTTATTTCTATCTTTCCCACCCTTGACTTTACTGTTCTCTTTTTCAATCACCTTTACTTAATTATGTTGGTTGCTCATAGCATTGTTGGCAAAGATAAGACATAAAACTAAAGATTTAGATTTCCAGTCCCATTATCCCTTGCAACATGTAGAACAACCATCTACTTAATTTGCATCAGTAATTAGTGTACTGGTAGATGATCTTTTTTCTTAAGCATTCATTCTGTATCCAAACTAATGCTTTATTTAAATAGTTGGGGGCTAATCTCCTCATTAAGTCCTGTTCCCACTTCAAAACATTGGGGTTTTTTTGCCTGGACAGTTACTAATAGTTATCAGTCAATCAACAAGTAGTCATTGAACCTGTTTCAGTGTAAAGCATTGCGGCCCTCGCTGGCAAGAAAATAAAACATTCACACATGAAACAATTAGGAAACAAGACAATAAATACATTCTGACATAATTAAATGTAAAACTATTTAATTCAATCAGAGAAAGCAACATTCTAGCATTTGTCCAGTGGCCGTAGACCAAATTATATACACATGCTCTTATCCCTTCATTATTCTTTGACATTATCTAGTTGCCAAGTTTAACCTTAATGATTTATATACAGCAATATACTGTTCTCTCATCAATATACATATTCCCTTCATACGAAATTTTCCTGGAGAAGCCCATTTTTAATACCACTATTCCTCTGTTTCTACTGTATGGCAGGAAACATGAAAAGGAGCATGGTAACATAAAAAGGGTGCTGGATTGTAATCTGATAGGTTCAAATCTTAGCTCATCTAATTAATATCTATCTGACCCTGAACCAGTTACTTTCCCATTTTAGACTTTAATTTCTATATCTGTGGGGCAAGGAGTTTAAACTATATGACCTCTAAAATTCCTTTTAAATTTAGATTTATGATCCTATAAATAATGATGTCAAATTATAATATTTTTTCATTTAAAATAAGTATATATTGGTATCTTTTGTTTCTTTTACATTTCCATAATTCCCCTAGTATCCTTCTCCCCCCACATCCCAAGATATCCCATACAACAAATAGTATTTTTTAAAGAAAAGGGACAAAACTAATCAGTATGCCAAAAAAGTTGGAAATTATGTGTGGTATCCAACATATGTGGACCTCCCACATCTCCAAAGGGGTAGAGTATGTGAGGTTTTGGGTTTTTTTTTGGTAAAGTTTTTTTTTTACTTAAATATAAAATAAGAAAAGAAAAAAAGAAATAAACTTAAGTACTAAAACTAAAATAATGCAAAATAAGAAAAGGGGGGGGGCACTGCTATGTACACAGCATAGTGTGAGAGAGGATTCAAAATATACAACAATAAATTCCATTTCAAGAAAGCCTAGATAATAAATACTACACGTTGTATTAAGAACTGTCCATCTTTTCTTTGCTTCCTTGTAAGTTGTCTTTTGTTCTCTCCTGTGCATTTTTTGCTTTGTTCTTTTCCCCCCTTCATCTCTCCTGAGGCTAAAATTAAGCACAGACGTATTTTATTGTTTTTTACACACATATCACATGCACACACATGTACACATACATACACATACATATATACACATATAGACATAGGATATGCATATGTACATATACCAATACATATATATACTTATAGATGCATAGACATCTATAATCATATTCACATATAGACATATACTTTCGTATGCATCTATGTGAGACCATACTACACTTGTCCTCTGTTTCTCTGAGAGTGGATAACCTCTTCCTTCATAAGTCCAAGTCTTTCTATATTTTCCAAGTCCACCAACTCATCATTTCCTACACCACAGCAATATTCCGACCTTATACAGTGTAGTTGTTTTAAATACTTCAAAACAGGGCGGCCAGGTGGCTCAGCGAGTAAGAGCACCGGCTCCAGTGTCAGGATGACCTGGATCAAAGCCGGGCTCAGATACTCAGCACCACACCCAGAAATAACTGGCCGTGTAACCTTGAGCAAGTTACTTAACCCCGATTGCTTTAAAAAAAAATACTTAAAAACGTCATTGATGAATATAGTATAGTTTCCCTATTTTTCTCTTTTGATTAAATCTATTTTAGCCTGAACTTTGTCTGAGGTCATGATTACCACCTCTGCTCCTTTTTCCCTAAGAAATTCTACTCCTAATGTTTATTTTATGTTTGTGCTTTTCTCTTATTTCCTATCTCTCCTAACTCTTCTACTTTATTTCTACCTGCTACATTGCCCTCTTATTACCTAACCTATCCCCTACCAAGGATTTCTCCCTTATCCTCCCATTCCCATTAATCTAAACACCCTTCTGTACCTCCCTTTAACCTATTTCCTCATCCTCCCCTCTAAAGACACCTGCCTTATCCTCTCCCCCCTCTCTCCCATTAGTCTTTTATTTTTTTCTGAATTTAGAAGACTTTTATACTCATATATATATGTATATGTTTGTATGTGTGTATATATTATATATGCGTATGTATGTATGGTTCCCTCTTGAACTCATTCCCAATAAAAGTAGGTTCCCAGAACTACGAGCCCTCCTCATCTAATTCTTCTGTGTTGATTCTTCCTCTTGCACCTCATTTGTGTAAGATAATTACTCTTTTTAGCTATCCATAAATGTTTTTACTCTTAAAAATCACATCATACTCATGTCTACCTCAATCTTTCTTAGGAACTACACAGTTACTAATAACAATATTAGACATATGTTTTATATTTCCTTATTAAAAAAAAGCAAACAGTTTGTCCTTATTATTGAGTCCCTTTTAATTAGGCTTTGGTATATACCTTATATTTCTCTTGGCTCTTGTATGTCAAATCTTCTATTAAGTTCAGGTTGTTTGTTTATTTTTTAACAAAATTCTGAAAGTCTTTCATTCAGGATTATGCTTAGCTTTGCTAGATATGTTTTCAGCCACAACCCCAGTTCTTTAGCTCTTCAATATATAGTATTCCAAGACCTGCAGTCTTTTTAGTGTTGCCACTGCTAGGTCTTGTGTGATTCTAATTGTGGCACTGCCATATTTAAATTTTTTTTTCCTTGTTCCATAATATTTTATCCTTGAACTGGAGGTTTCAGGATTGAATTACGATATTCCTGTGGGTTTTCCTTATAGGATCTCTTTCAGGTGGTGATCGGTGAATTTTTTTTTCTGTTCCTGTTTTCCCCTACTGTTCTAGTGCTTAAGGACAATTCTCTTTAATTATTTCTTGATCACAGTTTTCAGTAGACCAATTATTCTTAGTTTCTTCTTCTTGATCTGTTCTCCAGATGAGTTTTTTTTTTTCCTTATGAGATGTTTCACATTTTTTTCACTCTTTTTAATTTGTTTTATTATTTCTTGGTCTCATTACTTTGCTGGCTTCCCCTTGCCCAATTCTGATTTTCAAGGAGTTTTCTTTCCTAAGATTCTGGATCTCCTCTTCTAATGGATTGACTTTCACAATTTTCTTGTTTTTCTTGTATTGTTCTTTTTTTCCCCTTCAGTCTCTTCACTAATATACTACACATAAACACTTAGTTGTCAAATCTTGTCATTTCTGCCTCTACAACATACCTTTCTCTTTATGAATGCAACCACCAGTCTAGTTTAAACCTATATCATATCTTGTCTGTTTTCTTACAATAAGCCTCCTATTTTGTCTCCCTGCCTCAGGTATCTCACCACTCCAAACCATCCTTCATACAACTGCCATAGTGATTCAACTAAAGCATTGGTTTGTTTGTGTCACTCCCTTACTCAGTAAACACCAAATAAAAACTCCTCTTTCCCAAAGTAATTACACATTATACATATCCCCTTCATACCCTCTTCATTCAGCTCGACAGGCCACAATTGTCCCTCACACATGGCACTCCATATCCCTTTGCCCTGGCAGTGCCATATGTCTGGAGTGCATGTAGTCCTCATATCCACCTCTTATAGCATTTCTTTTTCTTCAAAGTTTAATTCTTGTATCACCTTCTCCATTAAATCCTTCTGATGCTGCTAACTATTAGCATCTTTCCTCTCCCTATTTTGCTTGTATTTACTTAATGTATGTTTTATATGTACTTAAATGTATAACTTTCTCCTGCTAAAGAAGGTAAGTTCTGTCCCTTTTGTCTCTTAGAGCACCTATTTTACTTTAAGCCTCAGCTCAATCACTTACTACATAGAAACCTTTCCTCATTTCCCCAGCTACTAGTGCTCCACATCTACCCACCACCAAGTTATCTTCTTATACCTATATTTGTACCTGTTTTCTTTCCCCAGTTAGATAGTAAGCCCCTTGCAGGCATGAAATGTTTTCTTTTGTCTTTGTTTCCCCAGCACCTAACATGGTAAATGAGTGAATGAATGAATGAAGATCATTATCAAGCATGTACAGTACCAAGCACTATTAATCACTGAGGATATAAAAAGAAAAGAAACTACACCTTACTCTCAAGGAACTCCTACTCTAATTGAGGGAGAAAATATTAAAAAAAAATTCATCTGCAGAGCAAGGCAAGAGTACAAAGATGAGATGGATGGCACGACACAGAGGTCCTTAGGTTCTTTAGTAATTAAGATGGCAGTGCTGGGGAAGAGACAAGGCTTATGATAAGGCCTAGAGAAGCTTTAGGAAGTAGTGACAGTATATGGTAAGGCCTAATGGGCCTCCAACTCATCAGAAGGAAATGGAATGACTAACATCCATTTCATTCAAACCCTGTAAACAGTGAAACACCCAAGGCAAAGTGGGAGACACAACGGTAGGATTCCCACCTCCCTACCCGCAGTGGTAGCCTTTTTTCTTCCCACCCATCCCAGGTAGATTCAGGTAGGTTCTGGGCCAACTCAAGGCAGGGGAGGAGGCAAGGTTAAGGAGGTAGTGTATTCCCAGTGGTGATACATAGTAATCAGTTAGTAGTCTACCAGTTGATCAAGGTTGATATTTTGAACCTACTTATGAGATTTTAAATTAAACTGAAATTCTATGTAATTATCATGTCCAAGTTTGTCTTTGAAGAAGAGATGGCAGAATGTGCTTCTCTTCCTTTTTTGCAGAGGTAGGGAACTATGGGTTGTTCATATATTATTGGACTCTGTTATTGTATTGGTCTAGTCAAATCAGCAAGCCTTTATTAAGTACTTATAGGTGCCAGGCACTATGTGAAGCACTGAGGATATAAAGAAAGACAGAACAGAACAGCCCTTGGGTCATAGCAAACAGCTATGTAAAAAGAACTATAGGATAAATTGGTGATAACTTCAGAGGGGAGATACTGAGATTAAGAAGGTAGCTAGAACTTGAAGGAGGCCAGGGAAGCCTGAAGATGGAGAGGAGGAAGGATGTTCTAGGCCTGGGTGACAGCCAAGGAAAGGACTCAGCATCCAGGGATGAGAGTATTGTGTGAGGACCAGCAAGGAGGCCAACATTACTGGATCACAAATTTTATGGGAAAGGGAAAGGTAGTGAGGTATAAGAGAACTGGAAAGACAGGAAGGGGCCAGGTTATAAAAGGCTTTAAAACCATTAGATTGTTGGAATAGTTTAGATATGAGCTTGTGAGAACCTGTACCAGAGTGTTAGTGAGTTGTTTGGTGAGTTTTTTTATTTCCACCATATTTGGAGTTACAAATTTTCTCCCTGTTTTTCCCCTACCCACCTCCCCAAAATAGCAGTCCCACAGGATATCCCCTCATCCAACCTGCTCTCTCCCATATCTTTTCCCATACCCCTTTCGACTTTTCCAGTAGGGCATGGTGGATCTCTAAGCCCCAGTGCCTGTACATCTTATTTCCCAATTACATGTAAAATAGTATTAATAATAGTGTGTGTGTGTATTTAAACATTTGATTTTAAAACTTTGAATTTCATATTCATTCTCTTCCTCCCTTGTCACCCACCCTTACTGGGAAGATAAGCAGTTCAGTATAGGTTGTACATGTGTAGCTAATGCAAAACAATAACATAGTAGATATAATGTACAAGACTGACTATGTTTCCCTCCCTCCTATCCCACCTCCCACTTGTTCTATTCTCTACTTTGATCCCATCCCTTTTCAAAAGTGGATGCTTCCAGCTTCCCTCCCTGCCAGCCTTCCCTCCCTTCCATCATTCCCCTTCTCATCCCCTTCCCCCCTACTCTCATGTAGGATGAGATGCCCTATTTAGTGTGTATTTCATTCCCTCCCCAAGCCAAATTCAATGAGAATAAGGTTGACCCATTCCCTTTTGCCTTCCTATCCTTCCTCTCCATTGTAACTATTTTCCCTTGTGTCTTCTATATGAGATAGTTTACCGCATTCAGTCTCTCCCCATCTCCTCTCATTATATTCCTCTCTCACCTCTTAATTTCACCTTTTAAGTGTCATCCCTTCCTGATAAATTGGTCCTGTGCCCTCTATGTATACCTGTAAACATATATACACATATTCACATATGTATTCATATGCCCATATACCCTCATATATAGACATATGTATATTTCTATTCCCTTCAGCTGCTGAGCAAAGTTTCATAAGTTACAATTATTGTTTTTCCCTGTACAAATGTTAATAGTTCAACTTTGATAAGTTCCTTATGTTTTATTTTCCCTGTTTACCTTCTCATGCTTCTCTTGCTTCTTGTATCTGAATGTCAAATTTTCTATTCAGCTCTGGTTTTTTCATCAAGAATGCTTGAAAGTCCTCTATTCCACTGAATGACCATATTTTCCCCTGAAACATGATACTCAGTTTTGCTGGGTAGGTGATTCTTGGTTTTAATCCCAGATCCTTTGACCTCCAGAATATCATATTCCAAGCTCTTCGATACCTCAGTGTAGAAGCTGCCAGATCCTGGGTTATCCTGATTGTGTTTCCACAATATTCAAATTGTTTCCTCCTGGCTGTTTGTAATATTCTCTCCTTAATCTGGGAATTCTGGAACCTGGCTATAATATTCCTAGTAGTTTTCTTTTTGGTATCTTTTTCAGGAGGTGATTGGTGGATTCTTTCAACCTCTATTTTGCCCTCTCGTTCTAAAACATCAGGGCAGTTTTCTTTGAGAACTTCCTGGAGGATGATTTCTGGGTTCTCACTTTGATCATGGCTTTCAGTTAGTCCAATAATTTTTAAATGATCTCACCTGGAGATCATTTAAATCCTATTTTCCAGGTCAGTGTTTTTTCCCATGAGATATTTCACATTGCCTCCTATTCTTTCATTTGTTTGGATCTGTTTAACAGCATCCTGATTTCTCATAAAGTCATTAGCTTCCATTTGCTCCAATCTAATTCTGAAGGAATGATTCTCCTCAGTGTGCTTTTGAGATTCTTTTTCCATCTGTCAAATTTGGCTTTTTAAGGCATTTTTCTCCTCATTGCAATTTTGAGCCTCTTTTGCCAATCAAGTCTGTTTTTTAAGGTGTTATTTTCCTCAGGCTATTGACTCTCATTTCATAATTTTATTGCATCATTCTCATTTGTCTTCCCAGTTTTTCCTCCACTTTTCTTATCTGCTTCTTAAGGTCCTCTATGGCCTGTTATAAGCTTGTATTTTCCTTTGAAGCTTTTGGTGCAGGACTTCTGACTTCACTGTCTTCCTCCTGTTCCATGCTTTGCTCCTTTTTGTCCCCAAAATGGGAGTCTAATGTTGGAATCTTCTGTCTGCTTTGTTTCCTTTGCCTGGTCTTGTCACCCCTCACTCACTTCACCCCTGGGCTTTTTGCCACAGTAGGACCCTGCCACCAGACAGAGGAGCTTTTGTCCCAAAAGTTGGGGTTTTCTAAGCTGCCAGAGGTATTATATGGGTGCCCTCTCTGAGGCCTCCACAGGCTCTGGCAAGCTGGACACACACCCTAGGACCTTGTTATATAATGCCAAGGAAAGGCAACTTCCCAAGGTTCAAGATACCAGCATAGGTGCTCTCCATTTTATTCAGTGACAAATTAAAAACAGAGAAGATCAAAATATGACATCATTCAAAATGCAGCATTTACTAAGTGTGATTAAATAATCTCCAAGTACTACCCCACCCCAGGACCTTACATTCATTCAATCAATTACAGAGTCCCTGTTCTAAATACTACTCCACCCCTAGGCTGTACCTTCATTTAGTCCATCACAAAGCCCCTCTTCTCAAATGGAGATTAGTTTCCAATCATTAAGTAAAGTACATTCATTTGTTCAACCATAGAACACAAAAAGGTCAAAAGTTCCCCACCCTTGGATCACAATTGAATCTACCCCAGAGTTACATCAAGTTTAAGCACAGCACTTAATACCCAAATGGAGGTCTTTTCTTCATCTTGACAGGAGGCAAGTTCTCAGCAATCTCTGTTCCTGGGGAGACAAGGCTTAGCAACGCCACAAGATACATTGCCAGTCTCTTCATTAATTCATCCTCTGTCTGCAGAACAGTCCTAGGACCCCTGAAAACATTAGCAAAGCCCTCTCCCAGAATTTCTGTAAACATACAACAAGAAAATCCTTCTTCAGGGCTTCTGAACCAACAGAAAGGTTCCCAGACCCCTGCAACAACAACACTGTCCTTCACCAGTGGACAGTATTCACTCTCTGTCTGCAGGACAGTCTCAGTAGCTCTGAACCAACAGAAAGGTTCCCAGACCCCTGCAACAACAGCACTGTCCTTCACCAGTGGACAGTATTCACTCTCTGTCTGCAGGATAGTCTCAATAGCTCTGAACCAACAGAAAGGTTCCCAGACCCCTGCAACAACAGCACTGTCCTTCACCACTGGACAGAATTCACTCTCTGTCTGCAGGACAGTCTCAGGAGCTCTTAGCCAACAGCTAGGTTCCAGGACTTCTTCAACAACAGGACTGTCCTTCACCAGTGGACAAATCTGGCAAAACAACATCAAAACAGGCAGACAAAGTATCAGCAAAACAGCCATGTCTCCTCCATCCTTGGCAGCTCCAGGGGCAGGTCTCAAAGGTCCAGGGCAATTCAAAGTGGCCCTCAGCAATCCTCTCAGTGTCTCTCTGCCTCCATGAGGGTGCTGCTTCCAAAAAGTTCTTCTGCCTCTCTCTTGTGTCTCTCCAAATCTAAGTCACCAGCTCCTCCCAGTTTGTGTCTCTCTTTTCACATCAACAAGTCATCCGACAAGCGGGATTAACAAGCTCTGGGTTTTAACACAATCAATTTGAAAACCAAGCCAATACAGGGGGATACATTCCATTACTATCACAGACCTCCACCCTAGACTGCAATCCAGATCCAAGCAGGTTAAAGCAAGAGCGATTCCCCCTCTGACTGGTTGCTTGGTCCCCCTACACTCTGCAGGCCAGGAGCTGAAGCTGCCACCTGGAGCTGGCTAGCTGTGCAGATGTCTCAGCAGCTTCTTGCCCCAGGGACAAAAGCCAAAGCACCCCCACTTACTGGGTCCCAAAGTCCAGACTGCACTGACTTCTCACTTTGTCCTTCACATCTATGTGTTGATAATTCTGGAGATAGCCACAGCTGCTGCTGATCTGGAGTCCCTCAGGCCGGTTGCTGGTCAGGCCTGCCCTGGGGCTACAACCTCCAGCTCATGGGGGCCTGGGCTCGGCTCCCAGAGCACTGCGATGGCCGATTCCTGCCAGCCTGGGCTCTCCTCAGTGGGAGGTTAACTTCTCTGTGTCATTTTGTGGGTTCTGCAGCTCCAAAGTTTGTTCAGGGTCCCCTTTTTACAATATTTGGGGAATGTGGAAGCTTGTGCTGTGCTTCTACTCCACCATCTTGACTCCACTCAGTATTTTTTCTTTATTATGGAGGTTGACTTTGAGTTTATAGTAGAGTGGGGAGTGATAGAGTTGGGAATGAAAGTAATGACAAAACTAATAATATCAACATAATTATTTTTAAATGACAAGGGAAAATATTTTTGGATACTTATTCTGCCATACATGTCATTTGTCCATTCCAGTTTTGTATCATCTTCAGATTTGATGAGCATGCCAGATATGCCTTTCATGTTTGTAAATTCTTAGTAACAATTTACACCATAGGCCAAGAGTCAAGATCCTCTGTTGATGCCAAATCCAACCTTCATTGTGATATTAATTTTCACTGCAACCCAAAGTGTAGTGGTTAGAGCATCCTGCTGGAAGTCAGAAAGACTCTAGGTTCAAATCCTACCTCAGACGTTATTAGCTGTGTGACCCTAGGCACGTTACCTCTCAGTTTCCTCCTCAGTGAAGAGAGTAGGTTGAACTGGTAACTACTAAGGATGCTAAGAAGATTGCTTCTAACTCTAAATATAAGCATCCCCTACCTCTCCTCTTCCCCCCTCTTCTCTCTCCCTACCTCTTTTCGCCTCTCTCCCTCTCCCTTCTTACTTCTCTTCCCTCTCCTTCCCCTCTCAATTTAGTCTAGGATAGCATTAATGTTTAAAGCTTCTGTGTTACACTATTGACTCATTTTGAGCTTGCTAGGTCTCTGCAAATCCCAAATTATCCCATTCCCCACTCAAAGAAATGCCTATATTTCCACACTTCATTCTGTATTTTAAAACTGATTTTTAAAAAATTAATGTTTAACATTTTACATCTATTTCTATTAAATTTCAGTTCATTAGATTTGCTCCACTCTCATCTGATATTTTGGCTCTCTTTTCTCTGATTCATCTGATCACTGTCCAGCAGCCACTAAACATAGATCAGAATTTTCCTTTGTCTTAATTTTTTAGTATATTGCTTTGCCCCATCCTCTTCCCTCCCCTCACCCTCCCAAAAATCAAAAACAAAAGCCTCTTGTGATAGGTGTTTGTTTCTTGGGGTAGGAAACAGTTTTAGGTTTAATCTGTATTATTAACAGTTTCTCCATCATTTTCTTAAGTTTAGACACTCAACAAATCAATGAATCAAGCCCTGTTTTGTAGTGTTTACTGAATTCTGAGGTTTAGATGGTCACACTGAAAATTTTAAAGTTGGCTATCATAGGTTCAGGCTTGCTCTAGTGCTCCTGCTTGTTGACTTTCCATCTAGTGACAAGTTTCTCTAGAATCAGGACAGATGGAAGTCCTATCACCAGAGCCATTATTTAAAACCTTTGCTTTACTATAACTTAGCAAACAGCTTTCAAGAATTGTGGCCAAAGAATTCAGGTCCCTCTAGGCCTACTGGTAATGAAGCTTTCAAAATTTAGTCATTCTCTTTTGGACAGTAGAAGTCCAGTTATTTACTCAGCCTATATTTAAAACCTTTCTAGCTTTCTTGGTAGTATATACATCCTGTAGCTTTCTCCTTAGAGTTTTAGTGAAGGCTGATATAATAATGCATGGCACTATAGAATGAAATTAAGTTTATGGTTTCAATTTACTTAAAGGTATTTCTGTAGCATAATATTACATAAAATGAAAGTTGGTAATACTAGATTTTGGTCTTTATTATATTGCAATAAGTAATATGGCATCCCTGTAATAATAGTTAACATTTATTTTATGGTGGGGTTTTTTTTTATTCTCACAACAATTCCCTATAGTGGGTATGATTATTATTCCTGTTTTACAGATGATGACAGGCTCAGCAGTATGAACTGGAGAGCCTGTGGTCCCACACCAAGTGAACTTTGGAGGCAGGATTTGAACCCAGGTGCTCCCAATTCTAATTTAAGCAGTTTTTCTACTCTTTAGCACACTGCCTTCCTAATGGAAAGTGTGCTAAGATCAAATCCTGGCTTCAGCTCTTAAAACCCTTGTGACCCTGGGCAGATTACTTAAACCTTTTATTTTCCTCATCTGTGAAACCAGAGCAAATCAGGCACTACTCATTTCATACAGTTGTTGTGGACAAAAGAGCTACATAAATTATGTTGAAATGTTTTGAAACACACTCATTACATAAATGCGTTGATAGTTATAGTAGATAAGATTTTACATATTGTGTATATAAGATCCATATAATAAATTTAAAGTGTTGAGTTAAAGGGAAAACTCTAAAAGTCAGGGGAGAGACCAAAAAAGCCTCTTGGTACCAACAAGCAATTCTTTAATACTCTTTATTGGTCAGCAGTTGCTGATTTTCATTGGTAGAAAGACTTGCCTATAATGAAATAATAGAGCTTTAAAAAATAAAAATTTAAAAAGCTGAAGTTCTAATATAGTTTTTACAGGGAAATTTGTAACAAGTTTTTCATATTTGTAAATAATTCCTTATCTATTTGCAAAATAAACCTTGCTTTCTCATTTTTTTTATTTCATAACAGATCAATATTTCTAATTGCGTTTGTAAGATATTTCTAATCAGAACAATTTTCTACTAGATTTTCATTGAGTCCTTATCTAATTTAATTTGTAGATCTAGAAACTCTGCTTTTCTACTAAGAATACTTTTAGGATATTTAAACAATTTTGTGGCTCTTATTCAAATTTTATTTCAAATTGACTAGATAATTTGCAGTGAGAGAGGAACAGGACAGAGAGCTAGCTTATTTTTTTTCCATCCTTCTAGATCCCCTTGACTTTTGTTCTCTCACCTGTTCAATCTACCATTCCTTACATATACACATGAATCTGGACAAAATTCAATTTGTGTGAATCCCTTTATTTTTTCCTGTGGAAATAAAAGAATACCAAAACATGGTATTTTATTTAAATTATGTTAGGGGTGGCCAGGTGGCTCAGCGAGTAAGAGCACCGGCTCCAGTGTCGGGGTGACCTAGGGATCAAATCTGGGCTCAGATACTCAGCACGACACCCAGAAATAACTGGCAGTTTTAAAATACAGAATGAAGTGTGGAAATATAGGCATTTCTTTGAGTGGGGAATGGGATAATTTGGGATTTGAGTGTCTAAATCAAATTTCCCTGTAAAAACTATATTAGAACTTGTCCACAACAACTGTATGAAATGAGTAGTGCCTGATTTGCTCTGGTTTCACAGATGAGGAAAATAAAAGGTTTAAAAAATAAATAACCTTGAGCAAGTTACTTAACCCCGATTGCTTAAAAAGTAAATAAATAAATAAATAAATAAATTATTTATGTTACATTCATATACTAGGTTAAAAATTATAGAAGTTTTTTTTTCATTATAGCCTCACAGATTATAATATTTTGACAGATATTTCTTTGTTTATCTAGAATAACTATAATGTGTTCCAAAAGAGCCTTTATACTTGGCAGTTTGGAAAAGGGATTGATAACTTTTCAGATGATTCTTTCAATACCTATAAATTCCATCTCAGTGGAAAAACCTTGTTATAGATTAAATATCTTAGATGGACTACTACGGCAGTAGGACTAAGGTCTAGTTGATAACTAGTACTAACGGTACTTTTATTATCTGTTTAAAACAAATTCTCTACTTTTAATAGGCATATATAGTGCCTATATTTGGTTTCTATCAGTGTACCAAATCCCTAAGGAAGATAACCAGTTTGCACTACATTAGAGAAGGAAAGAAGAAAGCTAAGGTGAATTAAGCCAAAGCCGACCTTGTTCATGGACTTTGATGTTCTGTCAAGTAGCAGTTTTCAAATCTAAATGCACATCTTCATCTCATACATATTAAGACATCCTCAAAAAAAGCCCCACCCAAACTTCTACCTGATCTATCCATCCTCACTACCATATACCAGTATGATAATTCTTCCTTTCATATCTAAACAACTTGAGTTCATTGCCTTCACTTCTTTACTTCTCATTTTCTTCTTAAATTTCTCTGCAGTCAGGCTTTCATCTTCATCACTCATTTGAAATTGCTGTCTGCGAAGTTACTATTGATCTTTTGATTGCCAGAGCTAATGGCCTTTTTGCAATTCTTCTTGAGCCCTCTGCAGCCTTTGGCACAGTTGGTCAATCTCTTCTTGATACTCTCTCCTTCCTAAGCTTCTTTTTAACATTGCTCTCTCCAGTTTTCCTTCTGACTGCTCTTTCTCAGTCTTCTTTAGTAGAACTTCAGCCAGGTCATGCTTGCTAACTGGAAGTGTCCCTCAAACTCTTCCTGGGCCCCTTCTCCCTCTCTAATACCCACTTCGTATTCTAATCAGCTCCTGTCTAAGTATCCAGCTCCAGCCTCTTTATCAAACTCCAGCTTCTTGTCTCCAGCTGCCTTTAAACATCTTGAACCGGATGTCCTGCAGACATTTTAAGCTCATTTTGTCCAAAACAGCTCACTATTTTTTTCCCTCAAACCCTCTCCTTTTTTCTAATTGTTCTTTTCCTGTTGAGGATGCCATCATCTTCCCAGTTTCCCAGGCTCACAACTTGTGTCATCTTTAACTTTTCACTCTCTCTCTCATCACCCTATCCAATGAGTTGATAAATCCTGTTGATACTGCTTTTGCAGCATCTGATATACTCCCCTTCTCTTGTCCAATACTGACACCATCGTGCAGGCCCTTATCACTTCACACAGAGACTATTGCAGTAACTCTCTGATTGGTCTATTGGCCTAAAGTGTTTTCCCATTTCATTCTGTCTTCCTAAAGCACAGTTCTGACTATGTCACAACCTCCTTTCAGTGAATCCAGTGGCTTCCTCTTAACTCAAGAATCCAAAATAAAAGCCTCTCTTTGCCTTTTAAAGCTCTTTATAACTTGGCTCCCCTTCTACCTTCCAGTATTCTTACAGCTTTGTCCCCTCCATCCATGTATTTCGTGATCCAGTAACACTGGTCTCCTTGCTGATCCTTGCACAAAACAAACAAACAAACAAACAAAAACCCTTTATTTCCTGACTCCAAGTGTTTTTCCTGGCTGTTCCCCATGACTAGAAAAACTTTTCCTGTCATCTCTACTTTTTGGCTTCAATGGCCCCCTTCCAGTCCCAGCTAAAGTTCTACCTTTTAAGGTGAGGAAGAGGATGATAGCATTTATATAGTACCTAATGGCCAGGCACTGTGCTAAGTGCTTTACAACTATTATTTCATCGGGAGATAGATGCTATTATTATCCTCATTTTACAATTGGGGAAACTGAGGTAAACAGAGGCTAAATGACTTGTCCAATATCACACAGCTAATATGTGTCTGAAGACAAATTTGAACTCAGGTCTTCCTGACTCCGGGCCCAGCACTCTATCCACATGCTACCTAACTACCTTTCCCAGTTTTCTGTGCCTTCCCTCTAAAATTATCTCTAATTTATCTTAAGTATTTGGTATTTATATATGTATATATGGAGAGAAAAGAAATAGAAATAGTTTTTACATAGCTGTTAGCATGTTGTCTTCCCCATTAGACTGTGAGCTCCTTGAGAGCAAGGACTGTTTTATTTTGCCTTTCTTTGTGCCTTCAGTGCTTAACTTAGTTCCTAGCACATAATAGGTAATTAATAAATACTAGCTTCACATTTGTGTTCTTAAATTACTAGAATTTTTTTTTTAATTGACTCCCAGAAGAAACACTAGGAGCTCAGATAAAAGAACTTAGAATAACAGAGATGATTGGAGCACATGACTCATCTCTTCTTCCCTACTGGGTTCAGGCTTCTTTTCACTTATTGTCTCACTACAGGGAGGTTGGGAATCAGCTCTCCTTTGCCTCCACCGCCTGAAGACTAGGAGTATGATTTCTAGCAATACATGCATTACAGCAAAATTCAACTAAAAGGCATATATGGCTGCCCTATGAAGCTCATTATAATGAAATTTTGCCTGTACAGTCAGCTCTTTCTCTTCAGGTACCACTTATTTCCCTGTTATTCAGACATTCCATGGCTGTCCCTCACACTTGCCCAGCGAGCTTCATATTTACCATTTAGCTATCTTTCTTGCAGCTTATAGGGGTCACCTAATCATAATTACTTTCCCTTTCATAGCCTTGCTTTTTTCTTTTGAAGTATTGTTTACATATTTCATTGTCACATATTAATTTTTATTTTGCTGGGTTTTTGGTGGGTGTTTCTCTAATTTGTAAGTTCAGGAAAATTGTATTTGTCTTTTCTCTGGTGTCAGTTATGGAATACAAACATCGAAATCCTAAGAATTCTTTATTGTAGACTGTATTTTCAGCTCCTTGCCTATCTCATTTAACTCTATCTCTAAGACTTTCCGGTTGGCACAGTCAAGAAGTTTTTTTTATAGGCTAACCAGTTTTATAAAACCATCATTAGCTTTATTAGTCTAGAGTTGATTATAATTTGAAAAAGTGACACTAAATTGTGAGAGACTTTTAGTGGGAAGAAATGTAACATTCAAAAGTGACACTAAATGATGCAAACATTTTTTTTTACCTACTGCAGGTGCAAAAGTCAAGAAATAAGCAGTTGCGAGAAATGTTTCCAGATGGCTTTAGTATTCATCATGCTGGAATGCTTCGACAGGACAGAAGTTTGGTTGAAAATTTGTTTTCTCATGGACATATCAAAGTTCTAGTTTGTACAGCTACATTAGCATGGGGTGTCAATCTCCCTGCTCATGCTGTTATCATTAAGGTAAGAGGTTATCCTTCTCATACGTTTATGTATCTGTTTTAAAACAAACCTATGAAACTATTCACATTGGAAAAGATTGTGTTTTAGGTGGTCTGATTGACTTTAAATGGTTTTCTCCATTGAGAATATAGTATGTATTATAAAAATTTAACTATATCATCGATTATGATAGGATTAGGTAAAGTACACTTTTGAAATCTTACCATATTTGCCTAATTTCTGCATTCATCTCATCCGGATTATGTTTGTATGTGTTTATGTTAATTCTTGTTAACTTTATCTTTATCCAGGGAACACAAATATATGCTGCAAAAAGAGGTTCCTTTGTTGACCTTGGAATTTTAGATGTCATGCAGATATTTGGTCGAGCTGGAAGGCCACAATTTGATAAATTTGGGGAAGGCATAATCATAACAACTCATGATAAACTCAGCCATTACCTGACCTTGCTTACTCAACAGAATCCAATTGAAAGCCAATTTTTGGAAAGCCTTGCAGATAATCTGAATGCAGAGGTAAGATCTGATTAATGATAACTAGTAATCTTAGAAACAGTCGGTTGCTGAAAGACCTAGACACTCTTGGGAAGAAGTCGGACAAAACAAACAGAAAAACAATGTTCATCTAGTCAGGCTTTTTCAAAATTGGCATATTTTGTTGGAACTGTGAATATTATTGTATAGAAAAGCAGTATGAAAACCTCTCATGTAATCTACAGAATGTCTAATCCAGATTTAAATATCATAGTATACAGCTGGTAAATAACAATACTATAAATTACAAATAAATAGACTGACAGTGTAGGATTTCTAAACATCTTTCTGTCTCCATCTTCTTTGGCTTTCACTAAACATTCTCCATATTCTCCCATTTAGTATGAAGGATAAATTCCAGAGTTTAGCATGAATATTCACATAAAAAGATTTCTAAAAATCAGTGTTTGGGAAGAAACATAATATTTCTACATTATAAAATTGTTAAATGTATGCCAAAATTCAGTCAAATAAATTAGTGAGGCTGTTTATTCTGTTTCTTGTCAACTAATAGTTTTATTTTCAATATATTTTTTAAAAGAGATACCACATATCATGTTCAATATCCAGTCTATTTCATCTTCTTCATTATAGCTGTTTTGTTTTGTTTTTTTATTTTATTGGGTTTCAGATAGTAACTTTTTTCAGGAACAACAGAATAACAATAGTTCACATTTATATAATGTTTTAAGTGTTTCTTCACAAAAACTCTATGAGGTAAATAGTGCAAGTTGTTAATCCCAGTTTACAGAAAAATAAACTGAGATTCCTGCAGGTTAAGTGACATATCTACAGTTATACCTCTAGCAAGAAGCAAAGTCTGGGCTGAAACCAGTATCTCATAATTCCAGTTCCTTGGCGTTTTACATTAATCTATACCGTCTCTCTGATGAAAATCCTCACCTTCCTAGTTGGTAGAAATAGTGGTATTTTACTTCTCTCTTTTTCATTATCCAGAAGCAAAAAATCCATTTTGAAGATAAAGACCGTAGGATAATAGTCCTTCTTTATTTTGGAAGTATCAAACTTTCATTAGAACTATATGTTAAAAAAAAATTTCTCCCAATATAACACATTCTACTCTTATATTTCTTCATGCAAATGCTTCTTGATTTAATTAATATTTATTTTAATCTTTATATTAATCTTTTTTATTTTAATCTTTTGGGATCTGCTTTGTACCTTGTTTGGTTACTAATTCTTCCCTGTTGTGAATAGTTCATATTCCTGTTCTTTATTATTACTCTTCTTACTTTTATAATCATGTGACTGTTTACATTTAAGTCATATATCTTTTGGGGATTCTTCTGGAATATGGTATGACAGGCTAGCCTAAATCAGTTTTATGCCAAGTTTGCTTTCTGGTTTCCCCTAACATTAGTTGTCATTTTTATTTCTAGATCAAATGACCCCTTCCCTTGTGTTTAGGTATCATCGTCATTTTTGGTGTATTGGCAGAAATTTGCCCTCAACAGAAAATCTTTAATATTTTGAGTCAATTTTAAAAAAAAGCGTTTTGAGGTTTTAAATTCTAATAGAATCTTGCTAGGTTAACTCCCATGTATTTTTAATTATTTTTATTTATTTTGAATAGAATTTTTCTAGATCTTCCTCCTGCCTTTCTTTGTAAATCAGAGAAACCTGTTATTTTTGTAGCTTTCCTTTCATATGTCTTGCTCAATGAAGATCTTGTACTTGATTGGAAATATTTTTCATTATGTTTATATCCTCTATATGATTGTCCATTGCCCTTTGGGTTGCCTTCAAGTTGAATTCTTAAGAGGTTGAGGCATTTCAAGATTTGCAACCACAGAACACTAAAAGTCACTGAAGCCAACCAAGCACAGAAATGACTTCAGCTGGAAAATACATAATCTTGTAAAATGAAAGGTGTTGGCCAAAGACCACACAAGCATTTGAGAGCACAGAGGAAGGCATGGGTAGAAGTGGAGTAGCACCTGGAGGGGTAAGATATAATAGGAGTTGGATTGAGGAGGGTGGAAGTAAGGGAGAAAGCAGAGGGAAAAGCAAAAGAGGTTCAGAATCACTGGGGTAGGAGGGGGATGAGACTGCAGACATATGCTTAATCATTGAGGAATGAAATCAGATAGATTATCAGTGTCTGGACCAAAGTCCATTGAGGGACAGAGGAGATAAGACTGTTTAGGGCCCTCCCATGGTGTTCACCCTTGTGACAGGTGGTGACATAAAGTCGCTTGAGGCTTAGAAGGCTCCCCTCACAATAGGAAAGAACAAGTGAAGCTGCTACCTGGGTGAGGCACAGGAATCAGAAGCTGACAAATAGAAGTGGGTCTGGTCTGAAAATGGTCTGCAGAGCATTGGAGAAGGCCGTATGGCAAAGAAAGAAGCCAGAAGACGGAAGAATGAATCCAGTCTGGTACAGGGGTCAAGGGAGAGGCCACAACCTGTCAGCCTAAAATCCTAGGCTCCCTGGGAAGACCCAGGGATGAAGGCAAAGGCCACAGACTGACTAGGTCTGGATCCTTATAAAACGGTGCTCCTGGGATGTCACAGAGACATGTTCAGGTACTCTATCCAGGTCAGAAATAAATAGATAAGTGACCTGGGACTCCTTAAATGGAGGTTTTGGAGCTCATGGCTCTGCCCTCCAGTAAGAAAAGAGGGTACTGATGAGGTGTGAGTACCAGGGCTGATTGGATCTTGCAAGATGATGAGATTTCTCAGTGGTGATGATTTTCCTGTGACCATAGTGAAAAAATATAAGGAAGTCAAAAGGAGTGCAGCCTAGTGGGAGATGAAGGAGAGTTAGAGTGTCCCTCTAAAAAAGCACTCTCTCACCACACATGCGCAAACACAAGTACACAGACACATTCTCTCTCTCTCTCTCTCTCTCTCTCTCTTTCTCTCTCTCTCTCTCTCTCTCTCTCTCTCTCTCTCTCTCTCTCTCTCTCTCTCTCTCTCTCTCTCTCTCTCTCTCTCTCTCTCTCTCTCTCTCTCTGTCTCCCTCTGTCTCTGTCTCTCTCTGTCTCTGTCTCTCTGTCTCTCTCTGTCTCTGTCTCTCTCTCTCTCTGTCTCTCTCTCTGTCTCTCTCTCTGTCTCTCTCTCTCTCTCTCTCTCTTTCTCCCCATAAATTGTAGTGATTTTCTTATTACTTCTACGATCAAATATAAAATGCCTTTTTAAAGCCTTTCATAATCTGGCCCCCTCCAGCCTTTTCAATCTTCTTACACCTAACTCCCTTCTACTTACTCTGTTCATACACTGTTCCTTGTCCCTGAAATGTTCTCCCTATACCTCTTGACTTTGCTGGCTTCCTTCTGCAAAATTTACCAGATCTTCCTTTATGTTAGTACTGGCCCTCTGAGATTACTTCCAATTTGCAAGATATTTATGAAATATGTACACAGTTGCTTTTATGTTGTCTTCCCTATTAGGAACTGAGCTCTTTAAGGGAAGACATTTTTGCCTTTAAAAAAAAAATCCTTCAGAGGTTAGCACCATATCTATAACATAATAAGTACTTAATAATTGCTTGTTTTCTGACTGAAATGACTGACTAAAATTGTAAAGGACACACCAAATGGAAATCAAGTAGAAGGTGTTTTTCAGCATTTCTGTAGTAATCTTCTGTCATCATCAGTAGCAAAAGAGCCATCATGATTAGACTTTTAATGCTTCAATTCCTATATGGTTCTATAGGGAAATGGCTCATAAGAAAAAAAAGTGAGGAAATGTGCCTGGCCTGACCAAGTATGTAACACAAGTTAGTGACACAGAAGAAATATGGTTTTTAAGATACAGCACAGAGATTAATTTTTGAGATTTTAATGAGGGAAAAATATTAAAAGAATGGGAACAAATTGTGTATATTATTATTACACCTATCCAAAAGGTTGCCAGAACAAGAAGAGCTTAACAAATCCCAAATTTAGATGACTATAAAAAAAAGCTATGTGGAAAATGATTTATTCATGTCATCTTTGATTTAAAAAAATAACTATCAGGAAAATGACCTTTCAGATCACTGTATATTATTATTAATAGGATTTTGTGTGTGGTTTTAGTAGAATCAAATTACAAATGACCCAAAATACAACAGGAAGCTGCATGGGCATAGTAAACTATAGCATATTACCAAAGATCCTTAGAGCCAAAAGCTGCATAATCCAGAATCATAGTTATAGAGTTGAAAGTGACCTCAGAGACCATCAAGATACAACTTAAACATACACATGATACCCCTGGACATTAATTGCAGGAAATAAATAAATTGAGACTTTGATGCAGGATTCTTTGTATTTCTTGAATTTGTATTCATCGAGTAAGAACAAATATATTAGCATATTATGTAATTGTATTTTTCAGATTTTCTTAAATTCTAAAGCAAATTTGATTATACTTAAAAGAATTTGGAATTTATGATGCACAAAGTAACAAAATTCAAATGCTTAGAAAGAAAAATAATTGTGAAAAATCACCTATAATATTGTCATCATCCTTTATTATATTTATATATTTTCAGGGTTTAGGTAAAGACAGATTCAATAAATACATTTCTCAAATCAAAAAGAATACATAACACAATGTCTAAAAATTTAATATTTATTTGAAAACAAAACTATTAACAAAGTTTCAAATAAAGCATTTAATTTAACTACAATATAATCAAATAAAGTTGTTTGGTCAACACAGTCTTCAGGGGGAAAATCATCATTGCTTAATATTTAGTGTACTCTATGTACACAAAGATGTGATCCCTATTTTTTAGGATTTTTATACTCTTAATACTCATTGAGTACTTGAGAAATAATCATAAAACCAGAGGCCAAATAACAAGAAATTAGAGGATTGGAAATAACATTTTAAATAAAAATTATTATAAAAATCTCTGACATTAGATCTCCTTAGCCTTTAATATTAATGTCACTTTTAGGCATTGTGATTTCACATTCCTAAAAACCAGGAAAAAA
Organism: Petaurus breviceps papuanus; assembly: GCF_028583685.1. NCBI lineage: Eukaryota > Metazoa > Chordata > Mammalia > Diprotodontia > Petauridae > Petaurus > Petaurus breviceps. The sequence continues at coordinate 54,580,192 of NW_027187391.1, forward strand.
GACTATTAGAAAAATATTGCATATGTTTAATAGAGCTGATCTAGAGAAAGCAAATTTAATCCGAGCTGTCTCAACTAGGGGGCTAGAGGACACTATTAAGTGGGATGGATGGTTAGCAACTTGACTAGTTTTTGATGGGAATATCCAGGACTGTGTAATAAAAGAATAAAAAGACAGACAAACTTCTTCGAGTCCTTTGGATATATATAGTAATAAGACCCAATTTGTAGGCAGCATTAAGTTCTACCTTACTCTTGCCTAATTTTTAATGAAGAAAATCTGCCTCACTGTGTTAGCAGATGTATTTTCAAGAACTGAACCCACGAGAGGGGAAATTTTTTTAAAATTATTTTTTACTAGTCTAATCACTTTTGGCAATTTTTGACTCTGTATATTACTCAGCTTTTTAAAGATTAAAAATCTAGAAATCTGGGGGTAATTTTTATAGTAGACTGAAGAGTACTAGATAAATTTATGATGTCTTTTTTAAAAATTTAAAACGAATTTTCTTTCACTGCATTTTAATTTTAAATATGCTATAAAGTATAACATATTTGCTTTTTATATAAGATCAATTGCTTATCCTACTTTGTTTAACAATGTAACAAAGTATCTTGGTGCTAAATTTGATTAGAGGAAGGTATCGTAAAATAATTTCTATTGCATCAGACAAGTGCACTTAAGTAGCTACTACCTACAGCAACCATGTAGAAGTAATTACTGATTTTTGTCGCTAGGTGGCGATCAAAGATTGTTATCTAAAAATGCACTGCAATAATTTTATCGTTGGGTAGATGTATTTTTTTTATTGTAAATATCCAGAAGTCTTCTTTTGCATATCTCTGCTAACTGTGTAGTCTATTCCCTCTGTTCTTTTATCATTATTGCTTTTTTTTAATTCTTGATTTTTTCCCGTTGATACTTAAGAGCATGGTAATTTTTTTGTTCATAAAATTATCTAATTTCAGAGTGGTTTATTATTTTTAAATGGCTTAATGTATTCCATGATAAGAAAGCATTTTACAGTTTTCAATTACAAGTTTGGAAAAGAACTTAAGAAAGCATCTGGTCTTTAACCTTACCTTCAAACTGACTTTCCTTAAAGCAATACAGATAAATGAATGTCTGTCCTATTATTTAAGATCTCTAGGGAGTGAAATTGTAGTTTCCCTTGTTGTAACCCATTCTAGGATTTAATACCCCCTTACCACAAGGAAATCCTTAAGAGAATAAAATTATAAATTATCCTTCCCTTTTGTCAAGTTTGATGCAAATGAGTGTTCCTACTTGTGGTTTTGAAATTACATTATTTTTTACAGTAGATGAGACAGAGAGAGAGAGAGAGAGAATGTGTGTATGTATGTGTGTGTATGTGTGTGTGTGTGTGTGTGTGTGTAATGTGTTTTCTTTTATTCTTCCTGCCATTTCTCTTAATCTCTTTTACTGGTGAATAGTAGTAAAAGTATTTTAATAAATACACTTATGTCATTATATAACTCCTTTATTAATATAGTTAAATAATGGTACTGATTTTACTTTTACTTTTGTGATTCTATGTTAGCAATTAGAGATGTTAAAAGATTGAGACACTGGAATGTGAACTTTGTTTTAACTGTAATTTTTTTCATTAGTATTGACCATTTTAGAGATGCATTCTTTTGGATATTTGGAAAAATGCATTGTAAATATCGGTGAATAGTCACAAAATGTTTGGGAGTTTGATAGACTATTTTTTGTTGTTGTGAGGGTAAAATTATTGAACAATAACATTATATACATTGTGTTGGTACATTTTAAAAAAAATTAAATGAAAAACCTCAATTAAAGGAAAAGTAATTATTTGTACATCTGTTGTCTTTATGTGCTGTTCCTATCATCATTTTGTTGGTATAATTTTTTTTTCATTTCCTAAGACTTCTGTATTGTCTAAAAATACATTTCTACTTATTTTGGATCTGTCAGAATTGGTAAGCTCAAATTTATCCAAGTTACTTTTTAATGTTATTATTTTTCATAAAATTATTTTTATTAAGCAGCATTATGACATAGTAGATTGAGAGATGGCCTTGGAATCAAGAAGACCTAGTTCAAGTCAACCTCCAGGCAACACTTTAAGACTAACTTACAAAACAGTTAATGATCAGAATTGGTAGGGAGAATTTGTCTGCATTCATGAAATCACAGATCCAGGTCAGAAAAGGTTTTTATGAATTACAAAAAACATATATAAAGTTCAAATCATTGATTTAAAACTGATATACTAAATCAGAAACTAGATTTTACTTCAGACTAATAATTAAAAATAAAACATGAAATTTAAAATTGATTTGTTTGAAATGAATATTTTTTCTAATAAAAATTACACACAGCTATAAAAACTAAAGAATAAATAACATTTCCATTATTCCAATATAATTTGGAGACATTATAAATAAAATGAAGAAAAATATTCCAATGAAAACTTTTATATGACCATATTAATGAAATATTATCTAGAGAAATTGTTACAGCTTCAGTGTATTTTGCTCAGTTTCTTTCATAAAGCTTTTATATAATGTAAAAGGTGATGTGTATGTGAGTCTCAAAAAGGGAAATAGAGGTATTATCTGTGATGACTGTATATATGGATACAGTAAAGAAGCCTAAACTTAAAGAAGTTGTTACAGTGAAGTTAATTCACTTACAGGTTTCAAACCTTTTATATTTTTAATTCATTTTCGAGTAGAACATATTTTAATAATGAATGATAAAAATGTCCTTATATTCTCTATTTGAAAAACATTGTTAACCAAATATAAAGTCAAATATTAAGAGTTGAAAGGCATACAATAGGCCATCTAGTCCTATACCCTCATTTAATAGATAAGGAAACTGCAGTGCTATCCATTAAGTGACTTGTTCTTGGTCATATAATGAAGAAATGGCAGAATTGTTACTGGGACCCAAGTTCTTGGACTCCATAGTCACCACTTTTTCATTTTGAAAACAGCATGCTCATTATTGCATTTTCAAACTGAGATGGAGTTTCTTTTAAGTATTAAGAGAAACGCTTATAAATTATTTACTTTCTTTTAAAGTATAGATCAATTTAAACCCCTTGCTTATGAATAAATCTTCTTGATTTTATGCTTATAACATGTTTAATTTTTGTCATATTTGGTCTTTCAGATTGCTCTGGGAACAGTTACTAATGTGGAAGAAGCGGTGAAGTGGATAAGTTACACTTATCTTTATGTACGGATGAGAGCAAATCCATTAGTATATGGCATCAGTCACAAAGCCTATCAGGTATAAAATGCATTTAAAAAAAATCAGATTTGCTTTTTGGTTCTGTAATCTATTCATGATATGAGGATAAATATTTGCTATTGCCGCTTCATCTGACAACAGCTATGTGCCTAGAAGAAGGAAAGATTTTTCATCTTTAATCAAAAGTAGAAAGGAAAATCAATTTTACTATCTGTGGTCATATTCTCTCTCAAAACTTTTACCCAACAATACTGCTAAATACATTTATTAATGATCAGCAAGTTACCTGTTCTTATTTCCACAATTTAAAATTTTATTATGTTTTTCTAGTACCTTAATAGAATTTCAATTTCTGAAGTATCAAAATAGAAAACCTGGCAAAACTTTGAAAATAATAGATTTATGCTACATATTATATATTCTTCTCAAGTCTATTCTTAGCACACAATCCATAATTAAGAAATAGCAAGTAATGAGCTTTCATTTTCTAAGAGTTTTAGAATTGAGATCAAGATTTGTTGGGGGTTTTTAATGTGTTGTGTGGTTACTTATTATATGGTTGGATATGAACACAGAACGTGAATCATCTTTTTGTGGTTCATATTTATATGACTTATGGTGAATAAGAAAGTTTGTCTTTTCTTTAGAGCCATAATTTTAAATATTCCCTAATTATAGATTAAAAATCAAGTTTCTTTCTAATAAAGAATGTTTTATAGTCATTAACTAGCCATTGATGACTAAGACCCAACTTTGCTGACACTGGGAATGCATTGAATATAATTCATCTAATTTTCTCTAAAAGCATTTTAAAAACTTTTCTAGGTACATATGCTCTTTTGCTAGGTATATTTTTATATATACAAATAAACTCTGCTGTCATTTTTCCAGTCATTGTTCTTTGCAACATTCCCATGAGGTAAATTTGTAGATGACAAAATTGAGGTACTAATGAGAAAAAATCAGACTGCAAGCTAGATCCAGTAGATTTCCTATAATTTAAAATTATTATTGGTGGTGTTGATATCACCATTCATTGTTTGAAACTTATATCAAGTTTCAAATGGGTCTCTCATTTTATAGACATTAGGTAGAATGTCCTAAAGGTTTATTCATCCCTCCTCAAATTATATATAAATTGAGGCTCAGGGAGGGAGTAATGACCATGATCACAGAGCAAGAGACAGGATGCAAATCTCTGTTTTATAATTCTAAGTCTAGTGATCTTTCTAATATATTCTGCTGTTTACCTTACTTAAAGTTACCAGTGATATCTTTATTGCTAAATATAATAGCCATTTCTCAATCCTGGTCTTTCCTGATTCTTCTGCAGCAGTTGACATTGTTAATTGCCTTTTCCTTCTAGATACTCCCTCAACTCTAGGATTTCATAACACTGCTCTCTCTTGGTTCTCTTTTCTATCCAACTTCTTCTTTGTCTCCTTTACTGGTTTTTTTTTTTTAAGCTATCGGGGTTAAGTAACTTGCTCAAGGTTACACAGCCAGTTATTTCTGGGTGTGGTGCTGAGTGTCTGAGCCCGGATTCGATCTCCAGGTCATCCCAACACTGGAGCCGGTACTCTTACTCACTGAGCCACCTGGCCGCCCCTAAGCAATTGGGGTTAAGTAACTTGCTCAAGGTTACACGGCCAGGTGTTTCTGGGTGGGTGCTAAGTGCCTTTACTGGTTTTTCATGTCTTCTCTGCAAACCATAGATGTCCCCCAAGACTGTCCTGGATCAGTCAGTCAGTCACTAAACATTTATTAAATGCCTCCTTTGCATCAGTTTCTGTGTTAAGTAGTAAGTATACAAAGAAAAGTAGAGACAGTCCCTGCCTTCAAGGAGCTTACAATCTAACATCCCTCTCTTTTCCTTCTACACTATCACACTTGGCAATATGATCAGGTCCCAAGGGTTCAGTTATTACATCTAGGCAGAGGACTACCAGATCTTTGTATCCAGCTCTGTTCTGTCACCTATATTATCAGTTACTTTTTGAACATCTCAAACTGGATGTCCTATAGGCATTTCAGATTTAACATGTCCAAATTAATATTCGTAATTCTTTCAAATTCTTTGCCTTTTTCAATCCTAACTATTACATTTAAAGGCACCACCATTCTCTCACTCATCCAGGCCCACAACCTATGTCATCCTCAAAGTTTCCCTTAGATTTACTACACTTACCCAATCCATGTCTTCCCATGTTCCATTTTTTCCACTCATACAGCCATAACCCTAATTCAGGCCCTCCTCAACCCTGGACTAGATAGTTGGCTACTGAAGTGACCATTTGCCTACCCTTTTCCCTTCTCCTCCCTTCACATGCAGACACACACGCACATGCACGTATACACACACACATATTCAGTGATGTATAGTGGTTCCACATTACCTCTAGGATCTAATATGTTTCCTATTTCACAAACTGGTCCCTTGCTACCTTTTTAGTCTTTTTGTATACTTTAATGCCTTTTACACGTTCTACAATCTAGCTACATTGAACTATTGCCATTCCTCACAAGAATCTCCATCTGCTGACCTCTGAATTTCCATTGCTCCAATCTTGAAATGCTTTGCCTCCTCGTCTCCACCTCTTAGTTTCCTTGACTTCTTTCCTTTTCCATTCTTCCCCAACACCAGCTGCTAGTGCCTTCCATTCTGATACTACTTTCTAATATATATGTATTTGTTTATGTGTGTGTATGATTACTTACATTTTATTTCCCACATTAAAATGTGAACTCCTTGAGGGTAGGACTGTTTTTCCCTTTCTTTTTATCTCTAGCAATTCACCTCAGTAAGTACATATATATACACACATAAGTATATATATATATATATATATATATATATATGTGTGTGTGTGTGTGTGTGTGTACATAAGTATATAATTTGACTACTAATGAAATATGTATATAACCTATAATATGTAAAACCTATAAAGTTGCATGTGAATAATTTAAAATAGGAGATATTATGTTTCCAAATGTATATGTCCCAATGAAAATTTTCTGAGAAACTTCATGGAAAGAAATACAAAAAAACAAATATTTATGTCATAAAGTAGATAGGAAATACAGAGCAAAATAGTAAGCAATTTCTACACATTTTACTATTTTAAGGGAAGTAATTTATTTTAAATTTTCCTTCCTCCCAAAATATATGGCATCTTTCTACCATAATTTAGAGCTCTTTCAATTAGTGATATACCTATCTCACTATATCTATGTATATAAGTAATATATATTTTATTCTACTAAGTGTGAAATTTTTTTTACCTATGAAGTTCATGATAATTCAATTTGTATAATTTCACTCTCATTCACTGATTTAGTAATATAAATTTCTAAATGTTGTATTTTACAAACCTGAGAGTGAATGTCTACTTATTTTTAGCTCAGTTTATTGGTAATATGCCAATTCATCACACACAACTACTAAAGTCACTATTTTCTGTAATCCCTGTGTATGTATGCCTTTTTGTTTCTCTCTCTGTCCCTTCCTCTCCCTCTTCTGTCCACCCATTTCCTCTCCTTTCTCTTTCTTCCCTCTTTTCCTTCTCTTTCTCTCCTTCTGTATCTGTCACACACACACACACACACACACACACATACACACACACACACACCCCAGCTCTGTGATGTCATTGGTTTAGGGAAATGTCATTGAGGAAGCTCAACTACTGCAGATCAGCCGTATATTTTTTTTTTCTTTTTTTTGAGGTCAGTTGGGGTTAAGTGACTTGCCCAAAGTCACACAGCTAGTAAGTGTGTCAAGTGTCTGAGGCTGAATTTGAACTCAGGTCCTCCTGACTCCAGGGACGGTGCTCTATTCACTGTGATTCACTGTGCCACCTAGCCACCCCCCAGCAGTATAATTTAACATCTTAAAATTGACTGGGCCACAGGAGAGGTTAAGCAACTTGCCCAGGAACACATAGCTACTGTGTATCAGAGACTGTTCTTTCTGCTAGCTCTCTAACTCTATTACATCAGGCTACTGCTCCACCATGTATTCAGATTCTGTTTTAAAATCTATTCCTAAATTTTACAGTTTTGGTTAAATTTTTCAAGAATAAAAGGAAGACTTGTTGATAAGTGATATCAGTTCAAAATAGTAATTACTACTGCTTCATCCCTAGTCATTTAAGGCAGCATTGGACCTGGAGTCAGGGTTGCCTGAATTCAAATCCTGCCTCAGACACTCACTGACTGTGTGACCCTAGGCAAAACACTGCACTTCTCTTTCTGCTTTAGCCCTTCTCTGTAAAATGAAGATAATAACAGCAGCTACTTCCCAGCATTGTGATGATTGCATGAGTTAATATTTGTAAAGGTCTTTGTAAACCTTAAAGTGCTATGTAAGTGCTAGCTAGCCAGTACCAGTAGTAGTACAAATAGTGCTAGTAGTAGTAGTAGTGGTGGTAGTAGTAGTAGTAGTAGTAGTAGTAGTAGTAGTAGTAGTAGTAGTAGTAGTTCTGGAGTCAGAAATACCTGAGTTCCCATCTAGCCTCAGATCCCAATTAGCTCTGTGATTCTGGACAAGATATTTAACTTCTAGGTGCCTCAGTTTCTTCATGAAATGGCAATAATTGCAACACCTGCCTCACAGGGTTGTTGTGAGGATCAAATGAGTTAATATTTGTTAAATGTTTTGCAAACTTTAAAGTGCTATATAAATACTAGCTATACTGTCTCTGCAGACAAAGGTATCCATTGGCAATTAGGAATGAATATATTGTACTATAGGGAAATAATTAACAAATTCATTTTCTTATGACTTGAATTAATACCAGTGTAATCTAGACCATAGAAGGCAACCCAAACTATCATTTCTCCTAGTGAGAGAAGAATAATGTTACAGTCTTAAAAATTCTTATTTGGTTAAATGGTAGAGGAGGAAACAATGCAGATTGTTTATTCTCTATTCAATTTGACAAACATTTATTAAGTTACGGTGTGCAAGGTACCATGTTTAAATATATCAAAACTTGAAGAATGCCTGGTGGCACAGATCAATCACCAATTTGCCAAATTTTAATTTTATATTTTAAAGACTATTATAGCCATAGTCTTACTATATAAATGAATAATTTATCTGTGTACAGTTCTTTTTTATATTTCATGGTTATAATGTAATTTTTTCAGTGATTACATAAGTGTAGCTATAAAGTTAAAAGGAATGGTTTCACCTAGTGTTCTAACAAGATGTCAGTAACAGAATTAGGTAATTGTTATAACTACCTATTTAAAAATCAGAGTCCAATAAAAATGATATTTCATCGTTCACTGAGTGTGTCCTCCTTCCGTAGATGGACCCAGCATTAGAGAAACATCGAGAACAATTAGTCATCGAAGTTGGACGAAAGCTAGACAAAGCCCGCATGATTCGTTTTGAAGAACGGACTGGATATTTTTCTTCAACAGATTTGGGCAGGACTGCTAGCCACTACTATATCAAATACAACACCATTGAGGTATAGTAAATAAAATTTCAGTAATACATTTATTTAGAGCATTTTTTATATGACTAGATATCTTTAATTTCTTCATCTGAAAAATGCCTGTTCATACCTTTGACCATTTATCAATTGGGGAATGATTTATATTCTTAAAAATTTGATTCAGTTCTTTATATATCTTAGAAATGAGGCCTTTATCAGAGATACTGGTTATAAAAATTCTTTCCCAGTTTTCTGCTTCCCTCCTAAACTTGGTTGCAATATCTTTGATTGTGCAAAAACTTTTCAATTTAATGTAATCAAAATTATCCATTTTGTATTTCATAATGTTCTCTATCTCTTGTTTGGTCATAAATTCTTCTGTTCTCTATAAATCTGACAGGTAAACTATTCCTTGCTCTCCCAGTTTGCTTATAGTATCAGCCTTTATATCTAAATTGTGCACCCCTTTTGACTTTATTTTGGTATACAGTGTAAGATGTTGGTCTGTGCCTAGTTTCTGCCATACTATTTTCCAGTTTTCCCAGCAGTTTTGTAAAATACTGAGTTCTTATCCAGAAACTGGAGTCTTTGGGTTTATCAAACTGTAGATTATTATAGTCATTGAGTACTGTGTCTTACATACCTAACCTGTTCCACTGATCCACCACTCTATTTCTTAGCCAATATCAAATAGTTTTCATGATTGCTGCTTTATATTACAATATAAGATCTGGTATGGTTAGGCCACCTTCCCTAGTATCAGTTATATATTTATTAATAACCTGGCCCTTTTCCTATAGAGAAAAAGTTGAAATAAGTTAAGAATTTTTTTGTACTAGGCCTTTGATTTCTTTTGTTTATTATAGAGAACTCCCAATGAGAAAAATCATTCTCACTGCAGTGCAGTCCCTGCCTTTTAATTGGAAGTCTTAAAGAGTTGCCTGGGACCCTAAGTGGTGAGGTGATTTACTCTTGATGCCAGAGCCCCTCTGTACTAAGAGCTTGAATCTCAATCTTCTTGACTTCAAGGCAGCTTTTTATCCACTGTGCTATTCTGTCAGTATCCCTTGATGTGAAGGTTCAAGCCCTGATAAGTTCTACAAAGCTGAAAAGCTTCATGGTCTGGCAGCAGACTGTCAGCTTTAGCTGAGGCACTAGTCTAGCAAGGAGTACAGGAGCACAGCACATCACCAGAAAATTAGCTGTGTGGTGATATTTTTGGATGTGTGCCCCACAGCCTATGTTTCATGTGTTACCTCAAGCATCAGAAATTGGAAAAACTCTTATGCTTGAGGTCTACAAGAGACAGAGGGAGCTAGGCTTAGATGGAAAGAGAGTAGCCATAATTTGAACACTTCAGGTCAAGTCTGTTAACTGGGTGACAACAGGGCATCTGAATCCAAGAGGCTGTGAACTATAGGTAAGTCAGTTGCTGGTCAGATTTCAGATAGGTAATATGCTAAAGATGAATAGCCCCAAACACAGGATCTTTAACTCTTTGTCCTAACTCAAGCTCTATGTGTGTGTGTGTGCGCGCGCGTGTTACCCCTAATCACTATTTATTTTGTATACATCTAGTATTTACTTGATTGTGAATATATTGAGTTCTGTGGCCCCACCCTTACCCCCAGTAAATGTGGACATTGTCTCACTCTTGTATTTATGTTCCCATAAGCAAGCATAGTGCTTGGAATGTTTTTAATAGGTTTTTAATAAATTCTTGTTGATTGTTTGATGACTTGATTAGAAACTTACATGCTTTACTCCGGCTACTACTATCCACTTAATTGGTCCCAGGAATGTCCAAATACCCATTGCTAAAATGTAGGGCCAAATATCATAAAATATATTTGACAACATGAGTAAAATGTGTGAATTATTTCTCTATACATTTGCATCATAACTATATGGACCATCTTTCATCGTGTTCTGCATTTCAGAGGACATCCTAATGTATTTATCAGTTTTCTTTCAGCGTTTTGAAATCCAGTTTCTGACTTTTTATTGTACTTGTATCTTTTTGTGATGTCATCATATTACATTATCTTATTACTCTTACCCAGTAGTTCAGAGCTAACTGTAGATTTTCCTTGGCTCAGTTACTGCTTTTTTCAGCAACTCAACCACTTTCTGACAGATTGTCAATTACTTTATGTTACTCATGCATTGGGTGTTGGGGTTTTGGGAATGAATTAAATGCAAGAGCACAGTAGAAAGGTAGTGCAGTGTAATAAGAAGAGCAAAATGCATTTGGAGTCAGGAAGAAACTGAGTTCTCATCTTGCCTGTAAAACTTAGGAGCTGTAGGACTGATCTTTCAATGCCTAAGCATCTTCATTAGTATCATGAAGATAATAATGCACATAGTATCTTTCACAGTGTTGATGTGGAAGTGTGTGCTGTGAACCTTAAAGCTCAAAACCTTAAAGAACCTTAAAGCTCATCCTAAGGTATTATTACTACCATCATTACACAGTTGTAAAAAATATATTTTTTTAATGTTGCCTTCAGGCCACCTCTGATTCCTATTTCTGACCTCCTTTATGCCCATTCCTTCTATTTTTCATTTGGTTCAAACTAAACCTGCATATCCTTAGTAAAATTTTCAAAGCCATTGGCAACAGTAGACAAGCTAGTTCCACTTTTTCTACTGTTGCCAAAGGCTTTGAATTTTATGGGATATGTAAGTTGGCAAGTGTTGCACTAATATTTGCATATGTATACACTGAAGGAGAACAGGACCCTGATCTTACAATGGCTCTGTTAGAAAATTTAAATAAATTTTTATACCTTTAGAGATATTTTAGCTAATGTAATTTTTAGAAATGGATTTTAGTCTTATTTAAGTAAATGAGTTGATACTTCCAAAGCTGTAATCTAGGGAATAAAGAGTGTTCCATAGACATAATAATCTCTTGATGTGTTCTAAGGAGAGGGTGTGTGTGTGTGTGTGTGTGTGTGTGTGTGTGTGTGTGTGTGTGTG